>NW_027700554.1:0-345 GCF_054177405.1 Leptonychotes weddellii | reverse complement strand
TTTATTCTTATGTTAATCCCCATACATTACATCATTAGTTCTAGATGAAGTGTTCCATGATTCATTGTTTGTGCATAACACCCAGTGCTCCATGCAGAACGTGCCCTCCTCAATACCCACCACCAGGCCAACCCATCCTCCCACCTCCCTCCCCTCTAGAACCCTCAGTTTGTTTTTCAGAGTCCATCGTCTCTCATGGTTCGTCCACCCCTCCGATTTCCCCCGCTTCATTCTTCCCCTCCCGCTACCTTCTTCTTCTTTTTTTTTTTCTTAACATATATTGCATTATTTGTTTCAGAGGTACAGATCTGAGATTCAACAGTCTTGCACAATTCACAGCGCTTA
>NW_027700553.1:0-345 GCF_054177405.1 Leptonychotes weddellii | reverse complement strand
TGGGGAGGGTATGTGCTATGGTGAGCACTGTGAATTGTATAAGACTGATGAATCACAGACCTGTACCTCTGAAATAAATAATACATTATATGTTAAAAAAAAAAGCAGGAAGGGAAAAATGAAGAGGGGTGGATATCGGAGAGGGAGATGAACCATGAGAAACTATGGACTCTGGGAAACAAACAGAGTTCTAGAGGGGAGGGGGTGGGGGAATGGGTAGCCTGGTGATGGGTATTAAAGAGGGCATGTACTGAATGGAGCACTGGGTGTTGTATGCAAACATTGAATCATGGAACACTACATCAAAAACTAATGTGTAATGTATGGTGATTGACATAATAAAAT
>NW_027700552.1:0-345 GCF_054177405.1 Leptonychotes weddellii | reverse complement strand
AAGAATAAAATAATAAATAATAATAAAATAAACAAAACCCCCTCTTTCTCCCTCTTCCCACCAAAATAAATGAGACACTTATACAACCTAAAAACCTAGAATTGCATCCTATAGGAGTTTTCAGACTGCATTTTTACTGTAAGTGGAAAGAGAAGAAGAGGACCTAGATGGTTAGCACATAATCCCTCAATAAATTTATTTTATAAACAAATCAATAACATTTAACCAACTCTAGCAAAGAGTTTCTAGCATATAGTAATAAATAAAGGAAACCAAACAAACGTGAGGATAGTTAAAGCTAACCAAGTAATAAAGGTATAAATACTGGTGAACATAAAGTACAGA
>NW_027700551.1:0-345 GCF_054177405.1 Leptonychotes weddellii | reverse complement strand
GTGGAACAAATTCTGGTCCCACGCAGTGCCATTGTTTGAGCACCATGTGGCCATAAATGTTGTACTTCCATTTTTGGTTCAGCATGAATAGCAGTAAATTATGGATTACAAGTACGTGGTGGATCATTCCTCCTTTGGGCCACTCATCCTCTCTACATCTTCTTGCACAAACTATACCTCTAGTGCCTTGTGTTACTTCTTACATAAACCATGGGCTATGGTCTTCGCATGAGAAAACAGGGAGATTCAACCAGAAAACTTGGTGGCCTTTCTACTGCTAGTGATCTGCAGAGGGTACTTCCAAGGCAGGTTAGAGAAAAAAAGAAGCACAGCACCTCAAATTGG
>NW_027700550.1:0-345 GCF_054177405.1 Leptonychotes weddellii | reverse complement strand
AAAAAAAAAAAATAAAGAAGTCAGTTGGCACCTTTATGCATAGGGGCTACAGAGAATAGGCTAGGGCAGCTGAGCCAGTGGCTAATACAAAACCCATAAATTCAAAAGAAAAGTTTGCAACTTCCCTAAGGAGTGAGTGAGAAAGCATGTATTTGGATCACCACCATTTACAGTTACAAGTAGAAGTAACAGAACTAGAGAAATATTAAGGCTTTCAGTTTGTTATTTTCAAATCCTGCTCTAAGCAATATGTGGCATAACATAAATGAAGGTAGAACTGAATCTATGTCTTTGGTGCTCAGATAGGAAAGCAGCGTATGGTTGCATTTTTGTTTAAGTACAGGT
>NW_027700548.1:0-6365 GCF_054177405.1 Leptonychotes weddellii | reverse complement strand
TTTTTTTTTTTTAAAGATTTTATTTATTTATTTGAGAGAGAGAGAATGAGAGACAGAGAGCACGAGAGGGAAGAGGGCAGAGGGAGAAGCAGACCCCCTGCTGAGCAGGGAGCCTGATGCGGGACTCGATCCCGGGACTCCAGGATCATGACCTGAGCCGAAGGCAGTCACCTAACCAACTGAGCCACCCAGGCGCCCCAGTATGGACATTCTTAAAAAATATTAAAGTCTTCTGATTAATGAACATAAGATGTCTTTCCACTTAACTTATTCCTTAATTTCTTTCAGCAGTATTTTGTCATTTTCAGGGTATAACTCTTTCACCTCCTTGGTTAGATTTATTCCTAACTATTTTCTTCTTTTTGATACTATTGTAAATTGGAATATTTTCTTAATTCCCTTTCCATATTGTTCATTGTTAATGTATACAAATGCAAGTGATTTTGGTGGCCATTTATTTTTAAGTAAGTATTTACATTATAAAGAATATTTAGAAACTGGAAAATAAGAAAAGCTTTTAAAAAATAAAAAGAGACATCCACAGTTCCCCAGACAACCAGCCCCAGACAAACAAAAACTTCTTTCTTTTTCTACATGTTTCGAAAATGATTTGTTTATTTAAAAAAGTTATAACCAAACTGATAATTTGTATCTCGCCCCATTCACTTAACAATGTAGTATAACCATTTCTGTGTTGCTATAATCACCATAACATTTTTTAATTAACTATTGTATTGTAATTTATTTAACCATTTTGGACACTTATCTTGTTTCAAATTTTGCTCAAAATAAATGGCTCTTAGTGAACATTTTGTTAATTAAAATACTTATTTTGTAGCATTTCCTAGGATGGAGTTCCAGAAGCATAATTACTGAGTCAGTGAATAAAAATATTTTTGAGGCTCTCGATGTTTGTTGCCAAACTGTAAGGGCTTTCCAAAAAATTTCAGTAATCTCTACTGTCACCAGCAACATATGGAAGATTCTGTTTTACCGCAACTTCATTAGCATTAAGAATTTTGTGCATTGTCTATTTTTAAAACACCCTATTTTCAATTTGCATTTCTTCAAGGACTTGTGAGATTAACATTTTCCTATTTTTCGTATATGTCTCCTAAATGTGTTTTCTTTTCTGTGAATCGATTTTTCAAGATTTGTACATTTCTCTATTAGAGCATGGTGATATTTCATTTTTATTTGTATGTGTTTGTTATAGAAAAAGGATTAACCTGTTGTCAGTCACATTTTGACCAAATATTTTTCTCAGCTCATTGTCTTCATTTTACTTATTTTATTTTAATATCTAGAGGTTATCATTTTTATGTAATTAAATGTGCCAATCTCTATAGTTCTTACACTTGCTTGTAGAAAAGTTTAGAAATCGCTTCCTCCTTCGAATTTGTATTAACTATTCAATTCTGTCTTCCTCCAGTATTACAGATGCTCTCTAATCCATCTGGAAATGATTTTAGTGTGTGGTATGTAAAGTATTTATTTAAAAAAATATATAGTTTTAGGAAGGCCATCGGTGGTAGGCTAAAAGCTCCTTGAAAACAGGAAGCATGACTTTTTCACTCTGGTTTCCTCCACTTTCCCAGACAGAAGACTCACTAAACACGGCCTCTGTTTCCTCTGGCTGCAGCAGCCAAGCTACAGTCGGGAAAGATGGGTCCCCCATCCTTCTCTCTGCTCAGAGACACCAAGTGCTTGTCCCCTTGCTGGTATCATGACAGTTCCCCAGGGGCTGCTGCCTTTGTCGTCCCTTGCGGACGTCTACCTTCTCAGAAGCAGGGAAAAGGCTACCCCAGCTGTTAGCCAGCAGCGCCCCCTGGCGCCTCTTTTTATTTTAATTGTTCTGATTTCAATTGTTCATACAACCGTCCACCCTCCCCACTGGTAATTTTTCCTGGAAGACACCTCAAAAGATCTTCTTTCTCAGTCCCGAAGGTAGCCTAACCTACTTGCCCTGATACTCTTTTCAGAGTAAATTTCTTTTCCATTTGAACAAACTCCTCCTCAGTCAAGGAGATGCCATTATTTCCGGGTTGTCTTTTTATCTTTTTGATAGGGAAAGGTGCAGGGATTGTGGGTGGGGGCCAGCTATTAGCCCCAACTTCTTAGCGATCTCTTCCATGAAGTCTCTGAGGCTTTGTACAAACAAAATCCTAGTCTGGCCCTCACCGATGCCTGCAGTTGTGAGTTCCAACTATAGGTCTGACTCTGGGATCTCATTGAAGAGTTAAAAAAAAACAAAACACCTCTTTAAAATTGAATTTTTATTGCCTACGGAGGAATCTGTAAAATAAGGAGGTGGAGAGGATACAAATAAATGAAATCTAAAAGTAGTTCTCAAATCCAAATAAAGCTAATACTGGATAACACACCTGTTAGAAAAATAAACTGTTGAATGTCTCTCCATCATTTTCTCTCTTACACCCTAGTCAAGGTGCTAAGGAGTGCCAGAATGGCCAAAATATGGACAGCAGGAAACCCAGAAGACAGATCCTGAACAATCCATGAATTACATACTCAAGCCTGAATTCAGTAGACTCTATCACAGAGACAGAATTGTCCTTGTGATGGGTAATTCTAGCTCAAGTTACTAGCAGGAAATTCTGAAATAATTATGGAAAGATACACTTCAGTAGATAATTAATGAGTTATATGATCTACCTATATATAGTAGACTAGCGTGACCCTGCCATGACATTCATTTGAGAAATAGGGGAGAAAACAGCTTATTTTCTTATCTTTTTTTCCTAATGGTTTATTCTTCAGTTTGTGGCAGAATCACAATTTCTTAAGGACTTCAGTAAAGATTACTCAATGTTTGACAAATGTTTGGTCAGACTGACTGTACAGTGTGTTCTAATATGATTCACTGTTCCTGAAAGGGGGAAAATCTACTTCCAGTTCTGAAGTCAGGGAAATGCTGTAACTTGACTCCTCTGTAAAGGGACTTGCTTCTGGCATTGGCTGCCATTATTCTGTCAAGTTTTTCTCTCCTTTCCCTTTAAATTTCTTCTGGCTCTACTCTATTATTCCACAGACCTTTAGGTTTTCCCTCTTTGTAATTTGATGCCCTATTCAGCAGTGTTCAGGAAGCTGTCTTGCTTTACTTTAGTGTGCTGCTTCTGCTTTCCTTAGCTGAATGGGTGGCTTGTTCCTTCTTTTAAGCTTTTCCCCTTTTGAGGGAGCTGTACTATTTCATCATGCTATTATAAAGAAAGTATGGATTTCACATAGTGAGTTGATTAACATGTATCAAAGTACCAAAGAGAATATTTAGCCTAGTTATTTTGATTTTTTTTCTTAAAATTCATTTCATAGAAAAAGCACATTAAAGTATTTCCCTATCATCCACCTTTCCCTGAGACACACCCACAGACTTATTTTCTTTTTCTTTCTCAAATTTAGTTTTACTTTTCATCAGTTACACATGAACATCAGTTAAAGAGTCAAACGGCTGCACTGGGATTATTGCTAAATATTTTTAAAAAGGCCTCTAGAATGCCACACCAACTCTTGGAGTCTTGCAACCATTTCCAACTCCCTTTTGCTGTTGGTTTTGGTATGTGTGTCTGGTCCCTGGAAGTAATGTACTTATGTGGACATTTCTTGATTTTTTCCCCCTTAGTTTTAGGAATTACCTATTGACTTCTGTCTTCAGAAGATCAGGATTTAGTTTTTTCCCCACTCCTATCTCCAGTACCTATGATCAAAATTCTCCTCCATTGGTCTTTCCTTCATTGTAATATTGTTTCATACTTTGTCGTTATAACCTTATTTATAACTTTGGTTAGATTGACATACAATGTTGCATTATTATAGCTACATAAGGCTATTTTGTATTGAACCATTTGTTATGCCATATTTGCTTTTCTTGTATTGCCCAATTATTTGTGTCCCCTGAAGTTAATTTTTTGTTTCATTTGCTTTGTTTTCTCTGTACTCATCAGTTAACCCCAAACTCTCCTCAGATTATGGAAATGTTCTTTCAATGTACTCAAACACAGATATTCATTAGTTTCATCTTCTTGAGTCTTCAGATCTACTGTAATCTGCATTACTGCATGATTGATAGCTTGTGATCTTCAGTCACCACCATCTTTGGAGATTCCCTTTGTCTCTCTATTGAGCTGTAACTATTTCTTGGATCCCATATTTTCTTCTTCTTCTTCTTTTTTTTTTTTTTAGTTTATACTTTTGCTTTGGTGGAATACCTCCTCAAGTAGTTTCCCTTGCCTGGAAAGGATTTCAATCAGATGCATATTCACTCGATAGTTTGGCTGGGTATAGAATTCTAAGTTGGAAATGGTTTTCCCTCAGAAGTTTGGAGGTGGCAGCCTCAATTGCCTTTTAGGGCCCTTATCTTTTGTATGTGATTTTTTGTGGGGAGAAGCTTTTAGGACTTTCTCATTGTCCCTACTGTTCTAAAATTTTATGGTAATATGCCTTCATGTAGTTTGTTTTCATTTATTGTCTGGGCAATCAATCCTGCATCTTTTCAGTCTGGAAACTTTTGTTTCTTAAATTGTCAATAATCTTCTCCTGTTTTCCATTTTCTCTTCTTGGAACGTCTATTATTTGGATATTAGACTTTCCAGACTGACCCTCCATTGTCTTGTCTTTCTATTTTTAATGTTTTTCTCTATTTTCTGAAAGATTTACTTATCTTTGTGTATCAATTTTTCTAATGAATTTTTCATTTATGTTATCATTGCTTTAACTTCAAGAGCTCTTTACTATTTTCCAGTTTTTTTTTTTAAATAAAACCCTATTTTTTTCATGTTGCCAATAGCTCCCTTTATATATATGTCTTTGAGGATAGTTAAGGGTTTTTGATCTTACTCTTTCATATTCAAGACTTTCTTTAAAAATAAGCTGAGCTTCAAAAAAAAAAAAAATAAGCTGAACTATCTGCTCCTATTTAATAGTAGGGTACCAAAAACCTGACTGGTAACTCTGTACATGTGGATGGACCTTTAAGAATGAAAGCCTCACTGTAGGTTATTCTGGCTCTTTTACTGGGGAACCTCCACTGTTGGATTATTCACATTTCTTGGACTATTCATATTTCTTTGCCTACAGAGTATTAGCTCAGTTGCCAGATTCTGTGAACTTAAACAACCAATGCTAAGACCTTTGGGCATTCTATTCTACAACTCAGGTTGTATCTCAGTTTCCTCTACTGCTGGCTCAGGATCAAGCATTCTGGGGCATACTGAACTTGTCAGCTTCCAAGATTTTATTTCTATAATTTGCTCTCTCATTCTCTTTGTCCTTATGAATTAATTCTTTAAAAAATTCATTGACTGTCAATACGGAGCTCTAGGAGGCAGAAGAGAGAGATAAATGAGTATGTTTTGCCCTTTATCATTCATTGGAAGTTCCAAAATTTCCAGGATGGTCAGGCAATTTTAAATTTTGGAAATGTATTTAATATACCAATAATGAAATCAGTATCCACAAAGTTTTAAATTAAATGTAGTATTGCATGACCTCTTCAACTAGAATGCAGTATCAAATCCTGGGTCTGTGTTTGTCCCTGGGCTTTCTCATGCTGTGCCTGCCATGGTGCTGAGGATATATTAGGTGATGAAATATAGCCTTGCTGAATATGTGAGTACATGGATAAGAATGATTTTTATGATTAGATTTATGTGAAGGAAAGGAGTAAGTACAGACTATAACCATTTTCTTTTTTTCAGCCTTGGGCACCATATACTTCTCAGATATCTTTTCTGTTTCCTTTTTTTTTTTTTTTTTAAGATTTTATTGATTTATTTGACAGAGAGAGAGAGACAGTGAGAGAGGGAACACAAGCAGGGGGAGTGGGAGAGGGAGAAGCAGGCTTCCCACTGAGCAGGACCCCAATGCAGGGCTTGATCCCAGGACCCTGGGATTATGACTTGAGCCAAAGGCAGGCTGTTTTTTTTTTTTTTAATTTTATTATGTTATGTTAGTCACCATACAATACATCATTGGTTTTTGATGTCGTGATCCATGATCCATTGTTTTCATATAACAGCCAGTGCTCCATGCAGTACGTGCCCTCCTTAATACCCATCACCAGGCTAACCAATCCCCCCTCCCCTCTAAAACCCTGTTTGTTTCTCAGAGTCTATTGTCTCTCATGGTTCATCTCTCCCTCCAATTCCCCCCCCCATTTTTCCCTTCCTTCTCCTAATGTCCTCCATGTTATTCCTTATGTTCCACAAATAAGTGAAACCTATGATAATTGCCTTTCTCTGCTTGACTTATTTCACTTAGCATAATCTCCTCCAGTCCCATCCATGTTGATGTAAAAGTTGGGTATTCATCTTTTCTGATGGCTGAGTAATATTCCATTGTATATATAGACC
>NW_027700547.1:0-345 GCF_054177405.1 Leptonychotes weddellii | reverse complement strand
GTCCCCTTGTGTTCTGACATTCTGTGTATCTGGGCTTTAATTCTGTTAAAGTATAACTTATTTGAAGAGAGGACCCACATGATGCATCACCAGCCACTCTGTTCAGAAGGGAGCCCTTTCTGAGCATGGGTTAGGATGAGGGAGAACCCGAGTCTAGGCAACGGAGAAGTATGGGAATGGGCGCTCAAGTCAAGGAAGATGAACTCCGCACGCTTTGCATGGGCCTTAGGTGGTCAGGCATAAAGCTTAAAGACCTCACCAAACAGCGGTTGTCTTTCCAATGCCCTGTTGATGGCAGTTAGATCTGTCGGTAGGAGGTGAACATGAACTGTGTAAACACCAGCG
>NW_027700546.1:0-345 GCF_054177405.1 Leptonychotes weddellii | reverse complement strand
GCCCCTCAGTCATTATTTCTTTAAAAAGTTTTTTGCTTCCTTCTGTCTCTCTTCTTTTTCTGGGACCCCTATAATGTGAATGTTAGTACACTTGATGTTTTCCTAGAGGTCCCTTAAACTATCTTGTACTTAAAATTTTTTTATTTTTTCTTTTCTTTTTTTTTTTTTTGCTGTTCATTTTGGATGTCACTACCCATTTTCTGTATCTGATCTGCTGTTTATTCCCTCTAGTGTATTTTCCATTTCTGTTATTGTATTCTTCAACAGTGATTGGTACTTTCTTATATTTTCTGTTTGTTGAAGTTCTCAATGTGTTCACTCATTTCCTCTCCGTAGGTCAGTAAG
>NW_027700545.1:0-345 GCF_054177405.1 Leptonychotes weddellii | reverse complement strand
TTGGGAAGATAAAAGATAGGAAATTTTATAGAGATGTTAGTTGTTTACTATGTTGGTTGTTTACTATCGTGGGTAACCCATATTATAACAGGAGAGAGGCTAAATCACACAAAAACTTCAATAGTTAACTGTTTCCTGCCATAGTTAATCTCATTTTTGTTGGGCCTTGCAATGTATCTAAATGCTGGCTGTCTCCTCTCTGGCTTTTCTTCATATTATATTCCAGCACACTTATTTGCTTCATTCAGGTTATTCTCCTCCCTTGACCTTGTACATCTTCCTTAATTCTGACTCCCTGCCTTTACCCAGAATTTCACCATCACTTAGAGACATTCTGCCATCAAT
>NW_027700544.1:0-345 GCF_054177405.1 Leptonychotes weddellii | reverse complement strand
TTCTCCTAAAATATTTATGGTCTTAAATTTTGAGATTAGGTTTTAAGATCTACTTGGAGTTTTTGTTTTTCTGTAACTGGATATCTGATTTTCCCACCACTATTTATTGAAAAGACTATTAGTTATCCATTGACTTATCTTTGCTCTTTTGTTAAAAATCAGTTGACCATAATTGCATATGTCCTTTTCTTCACATATTATTCTGTTCATTGATCTAGGTATCTATCCTTTCACAAAACTACACTGCCTTGATTACTGTAGCTTTAGAGTGAATTTTAAAATCAGGTTTGTGACCCTCAAATTTGTTCTTCCTTTCAAACTGTTTTGCCTATCCTAGATTCTTTG
>NW_027700543.1:0-345 GCF_054177405.1 Leptonychotes weddellii | reverse complement strand
CAGCCCACATTTGTGAAAAAAATAATCTGTGAAAAATATATATTTCCTCTATGCTTTAAAAATATTTTTTATGGGGCGCCTGGGTGGCTCAGTCAGTTAAGCGTCTGCCTTTGGCTCAGGTCATGATCCCAGGGTCCTGGGATCAAGCCCCAACGTCAGGCTCTCTGCTCAGTGGGGAGCCTGCTTCTCCCTCTGCCTCGCAGCTCCCCCTGTTTGTTTGTGCTCTCTCTCTCTCTGTCAAATCTTTTAAAAATATATTTTTTATGTAGAAAATCATTGAGAGAAAAGATTAATATTGGTGAAGTGAAAGTCTTTCCTGTTTCACTTTTTTTTTTTAATTTCAGG
>NW_027700542.1:0-345 GCF_054177405.1 Leptonychotes weddellii | reverse complement strand
TTTAATGACTGTACATTATCCCACTTCATTGATATAATTTAGTCAACACCACTGACAAATTCCAACTTTTAAAAATAAAAGTAAATTTTTCTTTCTTTTTTTTTTTTTTAAGATTTTATTTATTTATTTGACAGAGAGAGACACACCGAGAGAGGGAACACAAGCAGGGGGAGTGGGAGAGGGAGAAGCAGGCTCCCCGTAGAGCAGGGAGCCCGATGCGGGACTCGATCCCAGGACCCTGGGATCATGACCTGAGCTGAAGGCAGTCGCTTAACCAACTGAGCCACCCAGGCGCCCAAATTTTTCTTTTCTAGATTAAACATCTACGTACATGATAAAAAGCTT
>NW_027700541.1:0-345 GCF_054177405.1 Leptonychotes weddellii | reverse complement strand
ATGTATTTATGTATTTATTCTTCTATGTATGTATGTATTTATGTGTGTATGTATTTATGTATGTATGTATTTATGTATTTATTTATTGATTGATTGTAAACTCTACCCTAACGTGGGGCTTGAGCTCAGCTTTAAGATCAAGAGTCACAGACTGATTCCTTTTAACTTAAGTTAGAAGTAATGACTGTTCCATGAAGATTCTCTTGCATTATGTTTGAGGATGTTTTTAGCTACAGTGGGAATGTGGGGAACTTTGATAAAGATAGAAGTGTTGGCCTGCTGCTGAACAGCAGGATCATGGTCATCGCGAAGCTTGCTTGTCTGCCCATTCCAGGCAGAATTTTA
>NW_027700540.1:0-345 GCF_054177405.1 Leptonychotes weddellii | reverse complement strand
TCACACGTCACCCGCACACCTCCCGATCTCGTGCGCGTGAGGGAGTCTCCGGCGTCACCTCCACGTCACACGTCACCTGCACACCTCCCGATCTCGTGCGCGTGAGGGAGTCTCCGGCGTCACCTCCACGTCACACGTCACCGGCGCACCTCCCGATCTCGTGCGCGTGAGGGAGTCTCCGGCGTCACCTCCACGTCACACGTCACCCCTCGTGCCTCCGGATCTCGGGCGCCTGAGGGAGTCTCCCCAGCAGAAGTCCCGTGTGTTCGCGTCCAGCGCTCCCACGAGGGTCGGAGAAGTGAGGGCCCACTGCTGGGAAGTCTTCGCCTCTCCCCGCTCCGTGCA
>NW_027700539.1:0-345 GCF_054177405.1 Leptonychotes weddellii | reverse complement strand
GTGCTTCAGACTCTCCACATCCCTCTTTGAGCCAATCCCCAATCTCCCTACACAGGGACACAACCATCCGTCCTCACGTGAGCTCTCACCTGACACTCCCACTCCTACACACTCACATAGCACACACATGTGTGCTCACACGCACACACTCACAACACACCCACAGACGTGTGTTTACAGTCACACACCACACCCACAAATGGACGTTTACACCCACACACTCTCCCACACATTCACAAGCTCTCTCCTCTCACACTTGCACACACATACACGCACACTCACACTTGCCCTGCTCCGCTGACTCACCGGCCTCGGGGCCCAGCACAGCCTGCAGACTGGCCGTGT
>NW_027700538.1:0-345 GCF_054177405.1 Leptonychotes weddellii | reverse complement strand
TCCCACCACCTGCTGTCACTTTCTCTTCCTGAGACAACCACAAAAGCCTCCTAACTGGTCGTCTGTCCCCTTCTGTTACATTCTCCATATTCAGAAGACGGTGGGCTCTTGTAAAAATATAAATCACAGGGTGTCATCTCCCTGTTTTAATGGATTCCCACAGCACTTAAATTATATCTATATTCCTTACTGTGACCCTCCCAACTGTACAGGACCTGGCCCCTGCTACTTCCCCAGCCTTGACTCCTGCCCCTCTTTCCCACATGGGCTGGGTGACAGTATCATTGGCCTTCTCTCTGTTCCTTGAATATCTCATTTTTTTGTTTTTGTTTTTTTGCCTCAGGG
>NW_027700537.1:0-6366 GCF_054177405.1 Leptonychotes weddellii | reverse complement strand
TGGTGGGTATTGAGGAGGGCACATTCTGCATGGAGCACTGGGTGTTATGCACAAACAATGAATCATGGAACACTTCATCTAAAACTAATGATGTAATGTATGGGGATTAACATAAGAATAAAAAAATAATAAAAAAAAATAAATTAAAAAAATTGAAAAATGAAAAAAAAAAAAAGCAAGTGTAAAGAGTATTTTCTACTCATTAGCCAGACCTAGTAATATATTTTTGCTGCTCCTGTCATGTTTTGTTTTGACCACCAGGCTTGAAGAGTCTCTGAAATATGGTGGCTTTTTTACACCAGGGGATGTGGTCCTTGCTGGATTCTATGTCTGTACGTAGTTTCAGTGTCCCTTTGATAATTTCAAAGATCAATTTCTTTACCAGAAGTATTGGCCTTTCCTCTTTGGGAAAGGAGATGGTATATGTGTGCCAAGCACTGTGATTCTCATCGCAGATGACAAGACAGCCACACATTAGGTCACTCATGAGGTTCCATCTTTAATGCTTCTAACTGTGAACATGAAGCTTGCCTCCTGTACATAAATCCATGATGAAAAAGACCATATGCTGTTATATATCAACAGAAATTTCCCAAACGTTCGTGTCTTTGCAGATACAAGGCTTCTGTTCCTCCATCCACAGTAAGGAAATAATATTTTTATACAGGCATACGGTAATAAGACCTAGTTACCTTCAAATTCTTACACTTGTAGTTCACTGCCAACTGTTTCCTGCTCCACCACCAACAGGTGCTCTAGCATAAACCATTTGGATGAGGAGACATGCACCTAAAATGCTGTGAGCTGGTGATCCTGAAAAGCAACACTTCTCTTAGAAGAAGTAACAGCTTCTCATAAATATCCAAGCCCTTTAATGATATGCTGAAAAGGTTGTGACAAAAGACCCCTGTCCTTGGTGAATTATGTAAAACAGCAAATAGTTTCAAACACAGTTTTTTTTGTTCAGCAGTGTCTCAAGTTAGGAACTAACAGTTTCTTCTTATCCTAACTAGATGATATTCGATGAGGGTTTGAGGATCAAAGACTCTCATACATTGCAGGTACAAGTGTGTTGGTTTTATATGTAGAAAGTACTTTTATATATGTGTAAATGTTCTTTTTAAAAAATATTTTATTTATTTTAGAAAGAGAGAAGGGGGAGGGCCAGAGGCAGAGGGAGAGAGAGAATCCCAAGCAAATGCTGCACTGAGCACAGAGCCTGATGCAGGGCTCAATCTCACAACCCTGAGGTCATGACCTGAGCTGAAACCAAGAGTTGGATGCTCAACCGACTTGAGTCACCCAGGCACCCCTATGTGTTAATGTCCTAAAAGGAGTCTGTCTGGCATTTTTTGGGCAGAACGGAGTTTAATTTTTTTAATTGTATACCCTTTGCACATATTTTTTTTAAGATTTTTTTTTAATTTATGTCAGCTTTATTCTAGATAAAGCTTTCATTGAGAAAATGGCTTAAACCTTAGGACAAAATGAGGGTGGGAGGAAGAAAGGCACAAGACCACTTTCTAATATTTATGAGAGGGAAGAAATTCCTATTTTATGGGCTTAAACAGGAAAAAGGAGAAAGAAAAATATTGTTTCCTATAATTGCTGAATTTTTGTTTCCTCAACTCATTGATCTTAACACTCTAGCCCAGTCAATACCCAGTGGACTATCTCCCTTGGAGGCAGAGGCCTGCAGGTTAGCTCTACAACAATGCTCTTAGAGTAGTTCCCTCACCAAAAGCAACCTCTGCTCCTGGGATGGTGATGGGCAACTCCGCTTTTATCCCCAGAAGCAGAGCTGACTATTGTGGTTGTTCTCTAAGTGGTAACATTCACATGCTGGTGCATGTGCCCCAACCTGGGTAGCCTATGCAGCAGCCTTCCAGGCAGAAGGATCACGGATGTGAATCAGCATAGGATGCCTATTTTATTGACTAAAGGCCACATTGCACCCAAGGCTGGAACTTTATTCCCTATTCTGAGTCCCATTTCAAATTACTGTAAAGGCACATTATCCAATATGGTGCACTGGAGGTTATGTAATAAATCCAAATGATGGCAACACCAAAATACATAAATTAATACATTACCTGCAATACAAAAAGTCTCTGAATTTGGACAAGCTGGATCAATTATTAAATTCGCAGAGTGAAAAGTAATTCCAAAAATTAAATCACCATTTTAAAGTTCAAAAGACTTTAAGTCCAAATGTTTCCTCTCCTAAATTAAGTTTTCTTTTTAGCCTCAATCAATCATTGTTTCTTCAGTAGCTGCAGTTTCTGAGGCTTTGATGTTAAATCATTACAACCCTGAGTTTCCCACGAGTCTCACCTTTTAGACTCTAAAGCATCAGTAAGGTACAAAAGATTGTTTAGGCACCAGAACAGCATCTAAAAATTTTTAAAATCTCACATGCAAATCTCCAGTCCCAAAACAGTTATCTCAAGCAAAACGATGTTGACAGGTGCATAGTACAGTTTTTTAAAGATTTATTTATTTGAGAGAGAGTGGGAACACGCATGCATGAGCAGGGGGAGGGGCAGAAGGAGAGGGAAGAAGAATCCTCAAGGAGTTGTTGCTGAGTGTGGAGCCCAATGCGGGGCTCAATCCCAGGACCCTGAGATTATGACCTGAGTCAAAATCAAGAGTTGGCTGCTTAACCGAATGAGCCACCCAGGTGCCCCAGTGCCTACATTTTAAAACTACATTACTATCAACAACCAAAGACCACAGCAGACATTTGGTTTCATTGCAGGGATGACAGGAAATGGCATGAAGCCCGTGAAGAGTAGAAGTGAGGGAACTGAAAAAGAGACAGAGAGGGGTTTTATTTTTATAGTATTAAAACAAAATAAAAACTGGTTTTAAAATGTAGATATAAACTTATGAGACATGTGTCCCAGGTAATATCAAACTGGTTAATAAGATGTCGAATCAGAAGCTTTGGTAGAATTGAAGCTCAGACAACTTGAACTATTCCCTGGCTGATTGATTTTCTTGAACTCAGTAGTGCCTTAAAAAAAAGTGTTATCACACATTAGTTACCTTTTAATAATCCCTTCAAGAAGCCTTTTTTGGAATGTATCTCTATATCAACAACTTCCTCATACCATTAGGATCAAGTTCAAAATTCTTAACATTAGTAACCAACTTTATGAATAGTCAAATCCTTAAAGTTGAGAATCCTGACATGGTCACTGACTTTCCAGGCTTGTAGGTCCCTCACTATCTCTACTCTTCAAATAGGCTGTGCTCCCCAACAGGCCTTTTAACATGTCTCTGAATTATTATGTGCCAGGCTTTTTGACAACCTCCTTTTACCAATGAGGAAACAGGCTCAGAGAATCAAGTGACAGCACCAAATCACTCAGCCAGTAAGAAAAGGTGTGAGAAATTGCACGCAAAGTTAGAATGAATTGAAAGCTCATTCTCTGAACTATTTCGCCACCATGTAGTGGCCTATAATAGCTAAGGCTTGACACCAAAACGTCTGCTCTTTCTAGAATTTAACTATGCCTCCCAGATCATAAACTATACATGTTGATTATATTTAATTATAGTTAGTGCTTTATGTCTAGAATGGAGAGGAGCGCATTTCAATTTCTGGTAATACAGCAGAATAGATAACCTGAAAACACCATCACTATAGAATACCTCCATACTCCCTTGAGCAAGGATGCTTTAAGTTGCTTAGTCTGGCAATAACTTGTAGAAGGAATTGGAGTAGGGTCAAACAGGATAAAAACAGTCTTACCACAAAATGTTTTTGTGTGCTTTCCAATAACACGAACCTAGAAAGTTTTTCAAACTTTCCAGGTAATCTGCCTATTAGAAAATGGTATATATAAATGTATGCATGTGTATGGGTGTGTGCATGCATAACTCACCTTGAAAGCAAAGTCTTTTTGTTAAGCATTGAGATGCCTGTTCTCTTATTTTGTTAATTTGAAAAGTGCCTCCTATGCACCTTCCCAGTTTGCATACTATTTCCCAGATTCTCTCCTGCATTTTTAAATTCTAACACGTGTATAATATACAGGATGTTAGGTAAAGGTCAATAGATGCTACTAGGAAAATATTTAATAGAAAAATGTATTGCCTCTATCTGCTTATTAGCGTAATATACAATGTTCCACTTTAGATCCTTCAGTGAGGGAGTCATGTGGGTCAGCCTACACATTGGCTGGTGATTGTATTATTCCTGCCAAATCATCCAGTTGAAATAGGAACATTAATTTATTTGAACAGACGGGTATCTATGTGGCTTTAACAAAACAGCCATATGCTGCTCCAGTAAGTAACATAACAAAGAAAGCACAATTAATGCCAGAAGCTACCCTAGAACTTTTTGAAAAAGACCATAAGAATGTTCTTCAACCTGATTTTTCAGTGGCATTTCATGCATTCTGATGATGATCTACACCAGTCTAGTTGAATAAATATTGTCCCAATTAAGTGTGAATTCTGTGATGTTTTGTGTTAGCCTTGGGTTTCCTTCCTCTCTTTAATGGATTTTGACTAGGGGTTTTAGAGTATAGCCATAGTTCCTTGTACATAGATTTCTTTCTTCTATCCAAAACCTTGTGGGGAGATGTTTGTCACCACCTTTAATAGATCTTACTGAGGTCACTATGGTCCCAAGGCTAAGCCTCAGCTTTGTAGGTCTGCTTTTCCCAGAGTTGGTGACATTATTATTATTATTATTATTTTATTTATTTGACAGACAGAGACACAGCGAGAGAGGGAACACAAGCAGGGGCAGAGGGAGAGGGAGAAGCAGGCTTCCGCCTGAGCGGGGAGCCCGATGTGGGGCTCGATCCCAGGACCCTGAGATCGCGACCTGAGCTGAAGGCAGACGCTTAACGACTGAGCCACCCAGGCGCCCCGGTGACATTATTTTTGTAAAATAAAATGTACTCTATTATAACTGTAATATATACAGAACATTCAGAAATATATAAAAGTAGGAAGATGGAAAACTCTTAATTGGACTACCCCCAAATTACTACTGCTAATGTTTTTGTGCCTTCATTACTGTAATGATTGTATAGGGTGCCTGGGTGGCTCAGTATTGAAGCATCTGCCTTTAGCTCAGGTCATGATCCCAGGGTCCTGGTATGGAGCCCCGCGTTGGGCTCCCTGCTCCACGGGAAGCCTGCTTCTCCCTCTCCCACTCCCCCTGCTTGTGTTCCCTCTCTCGCTGTGTCTCTCTCTGTCAAATAAATAAATAAAATCTTAAAAAAAAAATGATTGTATACATTATTTTCAATATCATATTGTCATGAATATATTATGCTATTTTTCTGTTAATATAAGTATATTCCTACACTACTATGAACTCTCAATCAAAAAATTTAATGGCTACTATGATGGAGAATATCATAACCTAAATATTTTCAGAGAGTTGCGTTATTTTCAGTATTTTGCTATGGCAATATATACAAATGTTACCAAAATAGTACTTGGAGATACCTGCTGTTATTAATTGCTTGTGCATTTTTCCAGAAATGTCTATTAATTTAGAAACATGTATGTATGTGTATTTAATACAGATGGGCTCATGATAGCCATATTCTTCACTTTGTTGTTTTTTTTAAAGAAGTGTAAATGAACATTTTAATTTTCGCAGGCAGCATATTTTGCAGGTAGTAGCATAGAATCCAGAGCCAGATTGCCTGAATTGAATTTTGGCTTCAGCATATAATAGGTTAAATAATATACTAAGGTTGTAAAAGCTACCTACAGCTCAGTTTTCTAATCCATAAAATGAGGATAATAGTGCCTAGCTTTTAAAATTGTTATGAAAATTAAATGGCGTATAGTAAGCATTACATAGGTGTCTGTTAATTTTTTAAATCTCATTTTTAACAATAGTATAATATTCCATAATATGGTTGTACCACAATTTATTCTATTCATGGACATTTGTATTGCTATCACAGTCTATTTCATACAAAATTGCAATGAAGATCCTTGTAAATATATCTTTTACACATGTGTAAACATCTGTTATATCTGTAGTCAAAATTTCTAAAAATTAAATTGCTGAGTTAAAATATACACACGCATTTTAAAATTTAATAAGGATTGCCAAATTGCCCTCCACTATGATCACACTAATTTTACTTCTACTTTATGTAGTAACGATCTCCCTACTCTTTAGCCAACACTGGTTTTCCCAAGCTTTTCATTCTTTGTTAATTCAGTAGATAAAATAAGTTATCTTGCTTTAATTTGCATGCCTCTCATAATGTGTGTGATGCAACATCTACTCATAGATTTTAAGGCCAATTCAATTTTTTTTTAACTATAGAAACTGTAGAATCATGTTTTTTATTTTTAAAAATTGTTCTTTTTTGGGGG
>NW_027700536.1:0-345 GCF_054177405.1 Leptonychotes weddellii | reverse complement strand
AAAGTGTGTGGGTTTGTCAATTCTAATACTTTTTGGCTAGAATTCAACTTTGTTGACATCTGTATTTCACTGCTCTTTTATTGTTTCTATTTGTCTGAAATACCTTTGTCCATCTCTAGTTTTAGCCTTTTGGAATCACTTTAACGTTTTTTTTTTTTTTTTCATTTACATTTATTTTTTTTTTATTTTCTTTTTTTTTTATTCTTATGTTAATCCCCATACATTACATCATTAGTTCTAGATGAAGTGTTCCATGATTCATTGTTTGTGCATAACACCCAGTGCTCCATGCAGAACGTGCCCTCCTCAATACCCACCACCAGGCCAACCCATCCTCCCACCCCC
>NW_027700535.1:0-345 GCF_054177405.1 Leptonychotes weddellii | reverse complement strand
TGGGTGTTATACGCAAATAATGAATCATGGAACACTACATCTAAAACTAATGATGTAATGTATGGTGATTAACATAACATAATAATAAAAAAAAAGAGTAGATTGGAAGGCCTGGAAAGAAAACTGAATTCAGATGGAGGGAAGAGCATCAATATGGCACAAATGTAACAAAGTTCTTGGTAGAATAGGATAGTGCTTGATGTGTATTGGATGTGGTTATATCTGGATTGAGATTTCTCAACAGATTCTTTCAAATACCTACCAAATCTAGGAAATGGAAATGCCATAGTACAGACATGCATTGCATGGAAATCATGGAAGCTGTTTGTAGTTAAACCTCTTTCA
>NW_027700534.1:0-345 GCF_054177405.1 Leptonychotes weddellii | reverse complement strand
GCCAACAGGGTGTGCAAGAGGAGCCCAGTGCGACTTTGGAGAGGACATCGGGCAAACCCACAGGCTGCGAGCCAGGCGAGGGGCTGGCGAGGTGGAGAGCTTCAACAAAGGCCCAGTGTGGGGCGGGGACACAGCATTTGTGAGGATGTGCCCATGTCCTGAGGCTACAACAGTCCACACAGAGATCAGTCCCAGGAGGGTCCAAGGGCGGGGCAGCCCCACACAACAGACCACGCCTGTGACCCTCAGGCTAACAATTGCCCTTGAGACAGGATGTGGACATGGAGAGGGCCTGGCTACTGGAGTGACAGGAGTGAGAACCTAGGGAGCAGGCAGGACCTGGGC
>NW_027700533.1:0-345 GCF_054177405.1 Leptonychotes weddellii | reverse complement strand
GTGCTCCCATCAGCACTGTGAATCTTAGAGCACCTTCATCACATCCAAAGGAAGCCAGGCTCCCCTTAGCCGAGGCCCCAGCCCCACCCAGCCCCTGGACCCCACAGCAGGTCCCCACAGCAGGTACGCTTCTGTGGCTGGCTTTGTTCTCTGAGTAAGGCTGTGGTCCCCTTGGCTGTTTCGTTGCTCCTTAATGGGGCGTCAGCACTGTTTCCACCCACAGACCCAGAGTTTGTCCACTTGCCTGTCATGGTCCGTGGGTGCTGGGGCCTCCCCAGGGGACAGGTGAAGGCACAGGAAGTTAGGAAGGCGGTGGGGAGCCAGACCAGGGAAGAAGTTCTCAGC
>NW_027700532.1:0-345 GCF_054177405.1 Leptonychotes weddellii | reverse complement strand
AATATTTTGATTAGTTACTGAAAGTATTATTGGTATAATTTAAATTGAAGAAAAGATCACTTGTAATTACTTGCCCTCTGCAAGATACAATTGGAGCATGTTTTTCCTATTGTATGTTCTCACTTGGAAAGGACCTAAGAAAAAAGGGGAGGATGGGTGAAATAGATAAAGGGGATTAAGAACACACTTATATTAATGAACACGGAGTAATGTACAGAATTGCTGAATCATTATACTGTACCCCTGAAACTAATATAACACCGTATGTTAATTGTTCCTCAATTAATGCAGGAAACAAACTGAGGGTTGCTGGAGTGGGGGGTGGGGTGGGAGTGATGGGGTGAC
>NW_027700531.1:0-345 GCF_054177405.1 Leptonychotes weddellii | reverse complement strand
CATCGGGCTCCCTGCTCGGCAGGGAGTCTGCTTCTCCCTCTGACCCTCCCCCCTCTCATGTACTCGCTCTCTCTCATTCTCTCTCTCTCAAATAAATAAATAAAATCTTTAAAAAAAAAAAAAAAAAAGAAACTTGGCTTTGACTTACCAGTTCCTTAATTATTTCTTCTTGGTTTAGGTTTTCACATTCAGTCATCTTCCATTAAAAATAAAGCTCATAATAATATATCTGTTAAGGAAAATGAAAAGTTGAAATAAAATAAATTCTAGAGTCATGTTATTACAGGTTGAAGGGGCCTTAAAGATACTTAGGTAGAATTACCCATATGTGGCCTGAAATTTTCA
>NW_027700530.1:0-345 GCF_054177405.1 Leptonychotes weddellii | reverse complement strand
CACACCTACCTCGGTGCCTCTGCCCTGCTGAAGTACCAGCCTCAGGGCTGAAGCAGACCTAGCTCCCACTGCTCCCCACTTTGGGTTCTGGGGTAGCCCCTGTGAGGATCCCCCCTCGAGCTGCATGTGGGTGCTGGGGGCAGGGAGTGCTTCTTGGGCGGGAGCAGAAACAGGCCATCTGCTGGGCTCAGAGGGAGAAGGGGAGTGATGGGCTGAGTCAAGAGCCAACGTCAAGAGGCCCGTCCCCTAGGGGCCCAGCTAGGGGCCCAGCTGGTGAAGCTTTTCTTTTTTTTTTTAAAGATTTTATTTGTTTATTTGACAGAGAGACACAGCAAGAGAGGGAAC
>NW_027700529.1:0-345 GCF_054177405.1 Leptonychotes weddellii | reverse complement strand
TTTCTGTTTGTATTATTCTACTAGAGTGAGTAAGTTCTATGCACAGTGAGTAAGAGCTTGGAAAAATTAAGTATTCAGTATAACATGTTCACAGTTACACATGAAAAACAGTCTGCACAAAATGCACACTGAAATGTAAAGAAAATAATTTTTAAAAATTCATAATAAAAAATTTTTGAAAAGATTATTCAGCACTATCGTGCCTCAGAATCTGCATTCATTCATACAACAAATATTTGTTGAATGCTTTGTTCAGAACCTCACTTGATACATACTATTCAGAAGACCCAATTAATAGAGTCATGTAATGTATGGGGATTAACATAACAATAAAAAAATTTTTTT
>NW_027700528.1:0-345 GCF_054177405.1 Leptonychotes weddellii | reverse complement strand
CCCCCCGCCCCGGCCCTTCCTCTCTGCAGGCCTCCTGTCTTGGACATTACACCTCCCTCAAACCCTGATTTTCCCATTAATAAAAAGAATTCACACAACCTTCAGAGCCATCAGGAAAATGCCTACCTCTACAGTGCTCCTAAGCGTTGACTGTGGTATTTGACAGGGCGGAGATAAACCGGAGTCAAAAGCCATCAAAAAATAAATGCAGCCGGGGCACCTGGGTGGCTCAGTCGTTAAGCAGCTGCCTTGGGCTCAGGTCATGGTCCCAGGGTCTTGGGATCGAGCCCCGCATCGGGATCCCTGCTCAGCAGGAAGCCTGCTTCTCCCTCTCCCACTCCCCCT
>NW_027700527.1:0-345 GCF_054177405.1 Leptonychotes weddellii | reverse complement strand
CTTCCTGAAGCGTGTGAAGGAAAACGATCAGAAAGAGAAGGAAGCCGAAGAGAAAAGTACTCGGGTTCCACTGCAGGGTCAACCTGTCCCACCCAGAGACACACCCTGTGAGAACCACGGAAAGGAGCCTGAGCAGCGGGAACCCATTCCCTGAGGATTCATGGCCTGGTAAGTGTAAAAAAAAAAAAAAAAAAAAAAAAAAGACCTCAAGACTATAAAACTGTTTTTCTTCGTTGAGTAGAAGTGTGGTGTCCCCTCCCCCAAAGAAATATTTAAAGCAAACTTTGGTTGTGTCCTAATTCATTGGGTGATGTCTTTATTCAAATTCAGTGGTTTTTTTTTTTT
>NW_027700526.1:0-6366 GCF_054177405.1 Leptonychotes weddellii | reverse complement strand
AACCAAAGAGTAAGTCCAAAATTAGTAAAAGGAAGGAAATACTGAAGATTAAAGTAGAAAAAAATGAAATAGATAATGTAAAACTGAAGGAGAAAGTTGTCAAAAGAAAGTTGGGTGGGGCGCCTGGGTGGCTCAGTTGGTTAGGCGACTGCCTTCGGCTCAGGTCATGATCCTGGAGTCCCGGGATCGAGTCCCGCATTGGGCTCCCTGCTCGGCAGGGAGTCTGCTTCTCCCTCTGACCCTCCTCCCTCTCATGCTCTCTGTCTCTCATTCTCTCTGTCTCAAATAAATAAATAAAATCTTTAAAAAAAAAAAAAAAGAAAGTTGGGTTGTGGGGAAAATAAGCAAAATCAACAGGCACTTGACTAACCAAATATTTTTTTTTAAACAAGAGAACTCAAATATGTAAAAATCAGAAATGAAAGAGGAGACATTGAAACTAATGCTACAGAAATTTTAAAAAATATTAGGGATTGTTGAGAATAATTATACATCAATAAATTAGAAAGTCTAGAAGAAATGGATAAACTCCTAGAAATACACAACCTCCCAAAAATGAATCACAAAAAAATAGTCTGAAGAGACTAATGACAAGGAGATTGAATCAGTAATCAAAAACTTTCCAACAGGGGCACCTAGGTGGCTCAGTCAGTTAAGCGTCTGTCTTCGGCTCGGGTCATGATCTCAGGGTCCTGGGATTGAGCCCCATGTCAGGCTCCCTGCTCAGCCTCTGCCTACCACTCCCCCTGCTTGTGTGCGCTCTCTCTCTCTCTCTCTCTCTGAAAGCTAAAAAAAAATAAAATAAAATCTTAAAAAAAACACAACTTTCCAACAAAGAAAATCCTAGTACCGGATGGCTTCAAGACTAATTATATCAAATATTTAAAGAATTAATGCCAGTTCTTGCTAAACTTTTCCCAAAAATATAAGACCCTGAAGCAGTATCATCTTGATATCAAAGATAGACAAAGACCTCACAAGAAAACTATCGGCTAATAGGCTTGATGACCATGGTGCAAAAACTCTCTATTAACAAACCTAATTCTACAGCATATTAAAAGAATTGTACGGTTTAACATATGCTAGACAAGCAATGTGATACACCACAGTAACAGAACATAGGACAAAAATCACAGGATCATCTCAGTAGATGCAGAAAAACAAGAAGTTCAATACCATTTCAGGATAAAAACTCTGGGGAAAAAAAAAATTCAGCCTAGAAGAAACTTACCTAAACACAATAGAGGTCTTATGTAAAACCTGCAGCTAATATCATACTGAATTATAAAAAGCTGACAGCTTTTCCTCTGAGAAGCAGGGATGCCTACCCTGACCACATCTGTTCAAAAAGCGCTGGAAGTCCTATACAGAGCAATTAAATAAGAAAAATAAAAGACATCCAAATCAGACAGGAAGAAGTAAAACGATCTCTATTACAAAATGCATGATTTGATATGTACACAACCCTAAAAATTCCACAAAAATACTAATATTTTTCTAATAAAATTTTTTTATTAGTACTAATAAATCTGTTAGGTCACATAATACAAAATCAATATACAAACATCAGTTGTGTTACCATATGTTAACCATGAACTATGTGAAAAGAAAATTGTTAGCATATAGTTTGAAAATGTTTTTTATAATAGCATCAAAAACAAATACTTAGAAATAAACTTAACCAAAAAGGTGAATTACCTGTACACCGAAAACTATAAAACACTGATGAAAGAAATAAAAGTAGACACAAATAAATGGATTGGCATGCCATGTCGTGGATTAGAAGAATTAATATTGTTAAAATGAACATACTACTCAAATCAGTCTTCAGATTTTGTTCAACCTCTATCCAAGACCAGTGGCATATTTTACAAAAATAAAAAAATAAATATTCATATAGAAGCACAAAATACCCAGATTAGTCAAAACAATTTTGAGAAAGAACAAAGGTAGTGTCCTTATGTTTCCTTATTTCAATATATATTACGAAGCTAAGTAATCCAAGCAGTAAGATACTGGAATTTAAAAAAAAAAAAAACTAGGGGCGCCTGGGTGGCTCAGTTGGTTGGGCGACTGCCTTCGGCTCAGGTCATGATCCTGGAGTCCCGGGATCGAGTCCCGCACCGGGCTCCCTGCTCGGCGGGGAGTCTGCTTCTCCCTCTGACCCTCCTCCCTCTCATGCTCTCTGTCTCTCATTCTCTCTCTCAAATAAATAAAATCTTTAAAAAAAAAAAAAAACTATATATAGACTAATGGAATGAACTAGAGCCCAGAAATAAACCCACACATATATGGCCCATTGATCTTTGATGAGAGTGCTAAGAATACACAATGACAAAAAGATAGTCTTCAACAAATGATGTTGAGAAAGCTGGATATTCACATGCAATAGAATGTAATTGAAACTTCATCTTATATGCAAAAATTAACTTGAAGTGGATTAAAGAATTACATGAAAGATCAGAAACTGTAAAACTCCTAGAAGAAAAGAAAAAGTAAAGCACTGGTGTTGGCAGTGATTTCTTGTAGGTAACACCAACAGCAAAGGCAACAAAAGCAAAAATATGCAAGTGTGACTGCATCAAACTAAAAAGATTCTGCAAAGCAAAAAAAAAAAAATATTGAGAAGGTAGTATATAGAATGGGAGAAAATATCAACACAGCATACATCTGTTAAAAGATTAATATCCAAAATATATAGGAAACTCCTACAAGTTAAGGGCAAAAAAACAAAAAACAAAAAACAGTAACAATAACCCAATTTAAAAAGGGGCAAAGATACTGAATAGACTTTTTTTTCCGAAACGGCATACAATGACCAACAGATATATAAAAAAGTTCTCAGCATCACTAATCATTAGGGAAATGCAAATCTAAACCACAATGAGATATGACTTGTTAAGATGGCTATTAAGAAAAGAAAAAGGTAACAAATGCTGTGGACTAAATGTATCCCTCTAAATCTGTATGTTGCAATCTAATCCCCAGTAGATGGTATTTAACGGTGGAGCCTCTGGAAGGTGATTGGGTCATGAATGTAGAGCTCTCATGAATGGCAATTGTGAAGGAAAAAAAAAAAAAAAAGACCTCAGAAAACCCCCTTGCTTTTTCCACTGTAAGTGTACAGCAAGAAAACAGAGTCTTTGAACCAGGAAGCAGGCTCTTACCCAAGTCTGAATCAGCCAGCACCCTGATCACCTTGCAGAAGCATGAGAAATAAATGTTTATTGTTTAAACCACCCACTCTATGGTATTTTTGTTACAGCAACCCAACCTGATAGACAAAATAAATGATGCCAAAGTTTTGGAGACAAGGGAACATTTATACACTTCATAAGAATGTATGTTGGTGCAGCCACTCTGGAAATTCAAGAAATTAAAGTTGAAGTGCCATATGATACAGCAATTCCACTTCTGGGTCTACATCCAAAGGAATTGAAAAAAGGATCTGAAAGTGATAATCTGCATTTTCATGTTTATTGCAGCATTAGTCACAGTAGGCAATAAGCATGGAAATAACCTCAGTGGATGGAAGAGTAAAGAAAATGTGGTATTTATATAAAATGGAGTATTACTCATTCTTTAAAAAGAAGGAAATTCTGACATTTGTGACAACATGGATTAACTTGGAGTAAATTATGGTAAATAAAATATGCCAGTAACAGAAGGACAGATAGTACATGATGGCACTTATATGACAAATCTAAAATAGTCAAACTCATAAAAGAGAAGTAGAGTGGTGGTTGCCAGGGGCTGTAGAGAGCAGAAAACAGGGAGCTATTACTCAAAGGGTACTAAGTTTAGCTGTACAATATGAATAAGTTGGAGAGATCTATTGTCCAGCATAGTGCCTATAGTTTAAACACTGTATTACATACTTAAAAATTAGCTAAGAGGGTAGGTAGTACTTAGTTAAGTGTTCTTAAACACCAAATAATAATAATAATTAATAATTAAGAGGGTAGGAGAAAATTTTTGGTGGTGCTGGATTTATTTATGGCATATGTAAATATATATAGCTTTTTGTATGTCAATCATAATTTAATAAAGTGGTTTAAAAATTTCCTTGTCCCTAGGGGCACCTGAGTGGCTCAGTCGGTTAAGGGTTTACCTTCAGCTGAGGTCATGATCCCATGGTCCTGGAATCGAGTTCCACATCGGGCTCCCTGCTCTGTGGGGAGCCTGCTTCTCCCTCTCCCTCTGCCCCTACCCTTGCTTGTGTGCTCTCTCTCACTCACTCTCTCTCAAATAAATAAAACTTTTTTTAAAAGATTTTATTTATCAGAGAGACAGAACACAAGCCAGGGGGAGCAGCAGAGGGAGACGCAGACTCCCTGCTGAGCAGGGAGCCCGATGCGGGACTCGATTCTGGGACTCCAGGATCATGACCTGAGCTGAAGGCAGTCACTTAACCAACTGAGCCACCCAGGCACCCAAAAAATAAAACCTTAAAAAAAAAAATTCCCTTATCCTGAACGTGAACCATGAAATTGTGATAATTTCCATTTGTCTCAAATTAACATATAAATACAAACCTCAAAAACCTACCTTATGGTGCTTTTAAAAAGTATTACAGAATGGTTCCAAAGTTGATCCACAGGAGCAAACAGGCAAGAATAACTAGAAAATTATTTGTAAAACATAAAGCTATGGAGGAGACATGAGTCCAGATGGTAAAAGGTATCATAAAGGCCCCATATGAAGAGGCTACTCAGAATGGAACAATGAGCAGAACAGAACATTGAACCCTTCCATAAAGCTACTACGTAAAAGTGATGCATTCTGAAATTAAGGCTTACAGATAAATGGGGGTACTGATGCATTATTCATCCATTATGTTTGGAAATTGGCTAATTGAAAATTTTCTAAGGGATTCTTTACTCCACAAAATAGCATTATTGACCTTTTTTTAATGTAGAAAATACCATTATTGAATATGAATAAAGCTTACATGAATTAACTCCTATAAAACATGATGAAAAATTTAATACTTATCTAGTGAAAGATAGAACAGCTGCATTCCTAAATAACTATCAGAACTAGAGAAAGAAATACAATAAATAGATATTTACTAGAATAGGTAATGGGGTGATTTTGCTATGAAAACAATTAAAAAGTAATTTCCATTTATGATTATGAAAAATATCATTAATACTTACAGAACATAATTATCCTGATAGCTAACCTATGCACTCCTAGTTATATTTGTTAGAACATCATAATTTATCTCCGTAATCACACATTAGTGTCAAATCCAGTCTTACAAATGGGCCTCATAAAGCAAGATGCTTTCTATTGGAGCATTTTAATTAGAAATATGATGGACTACTTCTCCTTATCCCTTGGTAGATATAATAGAACTGTACTATGTTAGGCTTTTTTTTAAATCTTTAGAGAATTTTAATATGCATTTTTGAAAATTTCTCAATGATAAAAATTTAAAGCATGATAATTGAAAGCAATGTATTTATTAAGTGTCTTATCTCAATGAGAAGGGAAGTCAACACTTTCAAAATTCTAGGTAATTGGAACATCTTATGCTTTTTCCCCCCTAATATGAGAAACATTGGGTAACTCACTTAAAATAGCAGCTTTTGTTGTTACTTGAAATTATTAGTCTAGATAAGCAGCAGATACTATCATACTGCTAAGGTAATTACAGGTTGTATTCAATTTTAACTTGTCACTAATAACAGCCTTGTAGTACATGGGTCAGTGTTGAGATGCATAAAAGATTTTTCTCTCTGCTTTCAAAATTGCCAAATGCACACACACAAAAATACAAAAAAAAATAAAAATTTATATTCTTTTATTTTCTTCCTTTTTTTTTTTTAAAGATTTTATTTATTTATTTGAGAGAGAGAGAATGAGAGAGAGCGAGCACTTGAGAGGGGGGAAGGTCAGAGGGAGAAGCAGACTCCCCGCCGAGCAGGGAGCCCGATGTGGGACTCAATCCCGGGACTCCAGGATCATGACCTGAGCCGAAGGCAGTCACTTAACCAACTGAGCCACCCAGGCGCCCTCTTCCTCTTTTTTTCTGGTAAATATTGAGATCACAGAGTATGTTGTAGCTGTAAAGGACATCTCAGGAAAGTGGCAATAGAATTCCTTAGAATTAACTTTCTATTTACAGGGAAAGAGTGTGCATTCATTTGTCTCTGGAAGATTTTTTTTTTTTAAAGATTTTATTTATTTATTTGACAGAGAGAGACACAGCGAGAGAGGGAACACAAGCAGGGGGAGTGGGAGAGGGAGAAGCAGGCTCCCCGCAGAGCAGGGAGCCCGATGCGGGACTCTATCCCAGGACCCTGGGATCATGACCTGAGCTGAAGGCAGTCGCTTAACCAACTGAGCCACCCAGGCGCC
>NW_027700525.1:0-345 GCF_054177405.1 Leptonychotes weddellii | reverse complement strand
TCCCACCACCTGCTGTCACTTTCTCTTCCTGAGACAACCACAAAAGCCTCCTAACTGGTCGTCTGTCCCCTTCTGTTACATTCTCCATATTCAGAAGACAGTGGGCTCTTGTAAAAATATAAATCACAGGGTGTCATCTCCCTGTTTTAACGGATTCCCGCAGCACTTAAATTATATCTATATTCCTTACTGTGACCCTCCCAACTGTACAGGACCTGGCCCCTGCTACTTCCCCAGCCTTGACTCCTGCCCCTCTTTCCCACATGGGCTGGGTGACAGTATCATTGGCCTTCTCTCTGTTCCTTGAATATCTCATTTTTTTGTTTTTGTTTTTTTGCCTCAGGG
>NW_027700524.1:0-345 GCF_054177405.1 Leptonychotes weddellii | reverse complement strand
TTCTCCTAAAATATTTATGGTCTTAAATTTTGAGATTAGGTTTTAAGATCTACTTGGAGTTTTTGTTTTTCTGTAACTGGATATCTGATTTTCCCACCACTATTTATTGAAAAGACTATTAGTTATCCATTGACTTATCTTTGCTCTTTTGTTAAAAATCAGTTGACCATAATTGCATACGTCCTTTTCTTCACATATTATTCTGTTCATTGATCTAGGTATCTATCCTTTCACAAAACTACACTGCCTTGATTACTGTAGCTTTAGAGTGAATTTTAAAATCAGGTTTGTGACCCTCAAATTTGTTCTTCCTTTCAAACTGTTTTGCCTATCCTAGATTCTTTG
>NW_027700523.1:0-345 GCF_054177405.1 Leptonychotes weddellii | reverse complement strand
GAGTTCCGGTTCATGCTACAACCTGGATCGACCCTGATAACGTTATGCTGAATGAAAGAAGTCAGACACAAAAGGTCACGTATCATAGGATTCCAGTTACATGAAGTATCCAGAATCAGTAAATTTCTAGAGACAGAAAGCAGACTGGTGATTCCTGGAACTAGAATGAAGGGAGGAATGGGGAGTCACTATTTAATGGGTATGAGGGTTCCTTTTGGGGTGACGAAAATGTTTTGCAACTTGACAGAAGTGGTAGTTGCAGGGGGCCTGGGTAGCTCAGTCAGTTAAGTGTCTGACTCTTGATTTCGGCTCAGAGTCATGAGATCAAGGCCCGCATTGGGCTCC
>NW_027700522.1:0-345 GCF_054177405.1 Leptonychotes weddellii | reverse complement strand
TATTCTACAGACTTCAAATAATAAAATATTTAAGGAATAAACTCATAAATTGAAGAAATTTTAATATTTAATTGACCTTGCTTTTATTTTTAGTTAAAAGTAATGCTACAGTTAAATAAAACTTTTAAAAAATCTCCAAGGCAGGGCGCCTGGGTGGCTCAGTTGGTTAAGCGACTGCCTTCGGCTCAGGTCATGATCCTGGAGTCCCGGGATCGAGTCCCGCATCGGGCTCCCTGCTCAGCAGGGAGCCTGCTTCTCCCTCTGACTCTCCCCCCTCTCATGTGCTCTCTGTCTCTCTCATTCTCTCTGTCTCAAATAAATAAATAAAATCTTTAAAAAAAAAAA
>NW_027700521.1:0-345 GCF_054177405.1 Leptonychotes weddellii | reverse complement strand
ACCTTGGCTAGACTAGTTCAGTGAAGTTGATTCCTCCAGCAATGCACAGCCTGTAACGTCACTCCCCCAAAGGCTCAGCCTTGGGCACACACATAGTCATCCTAGGATGACAGCAGTCTTAGCTAGGCTGTCAGTCTCTTTCACTTCTTTGTTAAGCTGTCTGCCCTTGGTGGTATCACACTTAGCAGCAAGTCTCCACTAACTGCCCACTGATCTATTCTTTTTTTTTTTTAACATTTTTTTTATTCTTATGTTAATCTCCATACATTACATCATTAGTTTTAGATGAAGTGTTCCATGATTCATTGTTTGTGCATAACACCCAGTGCTCCATGCAGAGTGTGC
>NW_027700520.1:0-345 GCF_054177405.1 Leptonychotes weddellii | reverse complement strand
CTCCCGCTCCCTCTGCTTGTGTTCCCTCTCTCGCTGTGTCTCTCTCTGTCAAATAAATAAATAAAAAAATCTTAAAAAAAACAAAAAAACCCCAAAAAAACCCTGAACCTGTCTTTTGAACTCGAGAAAATGAAAACACACCCACACAAACTATACACAAATGTTCACAGTGGATTTGCTAATTGAAAGAAGTCAGTTACGAAAGACCACATGCTGTAGGATTCCATTTATATGAAATGTCCAGAACGTGCAAATCCAGAGAGAGAAGGGCGCTTAATGGTTGCCTAGGCTGAGGCGTGGGAACAGGGAGTGACTGCTAGTGGACACGGAGCTTCTTTTTGGGGC
>NW_027700519.1:0-345 GCF_054177405.1 Leptonychotes weddellii | reverse complement strand
GGTCGTGTCTTTGCAGAGTCTTTATCAGCATCCCTGGTCTCTATCTGCCAGGTGCCAGGAGTTACATGTCCCAGTGCAATAGCTGTGACCATCACAGAGCTCTCCAGCCACTGTCAGACGTCCCCTGGAACCAGTATTGCTCCCAGTGTAGAACCACCGATTTAGATGGTTTTTAAAATCATGACACTAGATTGTCACAGCTAGGGAGGGAGCTTTGGTAAAGAAGGAGGGGTCAGAAGGCTGGGCTCAAGGACTCCTGCCCTGGTGGGGACAAGTGGAATACACACTGGACTGGCAGTTGGGGCAAGTGATGCTGGCCAGCTTCTCCTCTGCAAAGTTAGGGGA
>NW_027700518.1:0-345 GCF_054177405.1 Leptonychotes weddellii | reverse complement strand
ATTTTTACATAATCTTTTTGACTCTTTCTTATAGTACCCATCTCTCTGCTGAAATTCTCCATCTGTTCTTACATGTAGTCTATGTTTTACCCTTGATGATTTAACTTATTAATCTTAGTTATTTTATTTGTTTATTCATTTGAAGCCTTACATCCCCCACATGATTCAATGCTTTAGTCCATTCTGAATGTAACTGTTATTCTAAATTTAACATTTATCATTCCTATGCTTTTATTTATGAATTTACCACACATGTCCCCCCAATCATTTGGCACATCTCTTAACTTCTCTTACATATTTGCTACTTTTTAAACTCTTTTTGGGGCATTTAGGATATTTTCTTTG
>NW_027700517.1:0-345 GCF_054177405.1 Leptonychotes weddellii | reverse complement strand
GCTTTCTCATGGTGATTTTCAGCAGGAGCCAGGAACTTCAAATGGGGGAGGGGCCCCTGAGGAACAGAACAAAAGTCTCCCTGTGGGCGATGGAGAAGCCAGGAGACAAAGTGGAGCTCAGCCCCACGGCTTTGGACCCCCAGCATGGTGACTCTCAAGGGACCCTTTTGGTTGTCACCATCGGGGCAGGGGGCTGGCATCCAGTGGGGGGAGGGCACGGATGCAGCCGCACAGCCTGCACACACAGGGGGTCCCCACCACGAAGGGTGACCCAGCCCGACACGTTCTTGTGCTGAGGCTGAGAAGCCCTGCCCTCGACCATGAACTCTGGAGGGAAAGGGTCAT
>NW_027700516.1:0-345 GCF_054177405.1 Leptonychotes weddellii | reverse complement strand
TGGGGCTTCCTCAAGATAGGTCAGGACTAATTGCTGCCGCTTGAGGACAGGTGAGAAAGCAACTTTTATCATTCCCTCTTCCTCCCCACTGCAGAACTGAAGTAGGGAGAGAAAGCAGAAGAGAGGTATGAGAAGGAACCATGATTTTTTTTTTTTTTTTCCCAATTGGATGGGCAGGTGAAGAGCGCCTAGGGGTGGAAATGTTAGATCTTGCAAGATCAGAATCTTGGAATAAAGAAGCCTCTCTGTGCTGCCTGCTGCGTCCAGGATTCTTGCCTGGGAGGATCTGGGAACGGGGTGCAATGGGGGGTGAGGGGGGAGAATGAGGGTTCGTCCCTCCTAGAT
>NW_027700515.1:0-6367 GCF_054177405.1 Leptonychotes weddellii | reverse complement strand
TGATCATAATGGTGAGGATGATGATCATGGTGATGGTGATGATGAGGATGGTGGTGAGGATGATGATTGTGATGATGGTGGTGATGGTGGTGATGATGAGGATGGTGGTGAGGATGGTGATGGGGGTGATGATGATGGTGAGGATGGTGAGGATGGTGGTGATGGTGACGATGACGATGGTGGTGGTGATGGTGACGATGACGGTGGTGAGGATGGTGATGGTAGTGATGAGGATCATGGTGATGGTGATGATGATGGTGGTGAGGATGGTGATGGGGGTGATGATGATGATGATGAGGATGATGATGGTGATGGCGGTGAGGATGGTGGTGAGGATGATGATGGTGTTGATGGTGAGGATGGTGAAGATGATGATGGTGATGATCATAATGGTGAGGATGATGATCATGGTGATGGTGATGATGAGGATGGTGGTGAGGATGATGATTGTGATGATGGTGGTGATGGTGGTGAGGATGGTGAGGATGATGGTGGTGATGATGAGGAGGATGGTGGTGAGGATGATGATGGTGTTGATGATGGTGAGGATGGTGAAGATGATGATGGTGATGATCATAATGGTGAGGATGATGATGGTGATGATGGTGATGGTAGTGATGAGGATGGTGGTGAGGATGGTGATGGTGATGGCGGTGAGGATGGTGAGGATGGTGGTGATGGTGAAGATGACGATGGTGGTGGTGATGGTGACGATGACGGTGGTGAGGATGGTGATGGTGGTGAGGATGACGACGGTAGCAGCGATGGTGATGAGTACATACCCAGCACTGTCCTAGTGCTTTGCATATATTATTCACTCATTGAAGCTGCACAATAATCCTATAGACAGGCTGTTGTCTGTGTTTTAAAGAAGCATAAACTGAGGCATGGAGAGGTCAAGGGGCTTGCCCAGGGCTGCCTGATGTGTGTGGCAGCACAGATCCCAGTGGACGTCTGCTCCAGTTGCCCACGTTTTGGCCTCCCCACCATAGCTAGCACATCCCCTTGGGGCCTAGAGCCTGCCCTCTGCTCCATGGGCTCCCTGCTTGGACGCCCCCCCACACACGCACCAGCGTTACACCCACCAGGGCCACCCAGCCCAGCTCGACCCCGTGAAGGTCACCTCGCTCAGGCAGCTCCTGCAAGACAGATGTGGCTCTTTTTCCCTCCTTGCCCTGATTAATTGCCTCATTCAGTTCCGACTCTATTGCAGTTAAACATTAATTCAGTAGGACTTAATAACGTGAATTCATTTACGACGTGGCCTGTGCTGGCTGACAAGGGTGTGCTGTTTGGTTAATTATAGGATCCATGCACGCTCGCTGGAAAGCACCCTCACCCTCCTTGAGTGTCGGGTCATTAAGTTCTCACTGTGACACCAAAAGCTGTGGGGAGAGGTGTGAAACAGCCCAGCCTGGGGGGTTCTGGGCGCCCGAGCTGCGGTCCTGCCCCGCGCACACACAAGGCCCAACCCTCCGGGCGGTTTGATGGGACTGTGGTTTCCAAGGCAAGGGCTCAGTGCCGCTAATCGAGCAGGAAGAGGCCCGGCTGGGGGCCTCTGGCAGCTCCACCAGCAGCCTAGTCAGAAGGGCTCCTGGCCCCCACCCCTTCTCTGCCAGCACGGAGCCCCCGGCATGCCAGAGTGCAGTCCCAGCTCCACAGGACAGGACGATGACACTCCCTGTGTTCCGGTGTGTCCCAGCCCCTCACCTCTCCAGTCCCGTCTCTCACACTCCCCTCCTCGCCTCGGGGTGCTCCTCCTCCTGAATTTCAGCCACTCTGCCCTCTCCCCGGCCCCCAGAGCTGCTCGTGAAGGACTGACCTGGCTTCTTGTCATTGTGCAGCCGGGGCACTGGGCCCATGCATCCCTTCTGCCATCTGTGCAGGGACACAACCCTGGAGGTCTCTGTCCAGGCTGTGCAGGGGGTCTGCGGGGCTTTGGGGGTGGGACGCTTGTTAGCCTCAGAAGAACCCCCCCCACATGCCCATCCCCCAGGGGCACTCCCAGCTGCAGTGGGTGGCTGGTAAAGCACGGGGCCCATCCGTACAACCCTGTGAACTTTGCCATCAAGCGCACCCCGGCCCTCCCCCTGGGGCGCCAAGGGCAGAGCCTCCCCCCCCGCGCTGACCAACTGGAGGGCACCACACAGACAGCAAGGTGCACGGCTGACGGGGGCCTGTCACCCTCACATGTGGCCCGGGAGATTTATTTTCAGCGGTAGATTCATTTGACACAACGTGTTGTAATTGTGGTTCCTAGGAAGGGATTATTTTTCTTTATATTCTTTTAGGGGGAAATTGCCGTGGTTTCTAGAAGAACAGTCTTTATTTTTAAAGCTCTGCCTACTGAAGATGGAAAACAAAAATTTGTTTGCACGATTACCAACCTTTCTCTAACCAGCTGAGCGAGCACGTCGAGTGGCTTACACCCAGGCTGCAGGGGCACGCGAGGCGACCCTCCCCATGGGCAGTGCCTGTGGCCTCAGGCCTGGGCTGACCCCCCCATCTGTCCGAGGGATCCAAGCCCCCTCTGCCCCTTCAGTAGAGCTGGGCTGCTGAGGCTGGGCTTCCATGTCCCTGCCCAGAGGACACCCTTGATCCCACCCCGGACCCCCATCCGTGCCCACCGCCCAGGAGTGCAAGCTCCTCACCTGTCACCTGGACCCGCCACCTGGAGAGTCCAGCATGTGGGAGAGGCCTGAGGGGGTCACAGGGTAGCAGCTCTCCCAGGATGGGGTGACGCTGCCCCTCGTGTAGGCTGGGGTGAGGAGGAGGCTTAGTGGCTCACTCTGGCCCCGGTGTCTGTCTGTCCTGCAGTGGGTGCACCTGCCTGGCTGAGCATGCTTCTTTGCCTCACCTCTGCCTGGCCCGCCTCACAGAGCCCTTCACCGAGCGCCTCGCTGGTGCTCCGACCTCCAGATCCCTCCCAGGCCCCCCAGGTCCCCTCGCCCGCGAGGCCCCCCTCCACAACCCTGCCACAGGGTGCTACGGGGCGCTGACTCTCCTCTATCTCTCTCCCCTGCAGTGTGACAGCGAGAGCGAAGGGGACGACAAGGTAAGCCCCCCACACCTCCTCCCGAGACCTCCACCCACGGGGGTGCAGGACAGGTGGCTTCCCCACACGTCCACGCCCCGTCTCTGCCAGGGCTCCCTGGGATGGGGGGCACTGTGGGCAGAGCGGGGGCCCTACTCTGGGTAAGCCCTCCACTTTCCAGGCTGGGGCCATAAACATCACCAGAGAACTGACTTCCACTAATAGCAGCAATGTGTTAGCTCCTCCTAATTACCCTCCTTTTCAGGAGCAATGCAGTTCCCGTTAACTCAGGATTTATGCACTTGGAGGGTTCAGCTCAGGAAAAACCACAGCACAGGCCTCCTTGGGGCCCTTGGCCCTGGTCATCTGCTGGCCACTGTGTGTCCTGTGGGGAGCAGGGAAGAGGCCACCCCGAGCTCACAGCCCAGCACTGACTGTGCACCTACTGTGTGCTGAGCTCCGTGGAGGCAAACTGCAGCGGGGGCGAAGACCCTGAGAAGTGGCAGGAGTGACACAGCCGGGCCCAGGCCTGGCACTCACTCTCTGCTTGTCCTGAGGCCCCAGGGGGCAGGAACTGTGACCCCCCCGATGCATCCAAGGACCCCAAGGCATAGAGAGGGTGAGGAGCCTGCCCGAGCTTACACAGCTGGCCCCCACAGTCCTCTGGGGTATGTGACCCGCGTAGCTGGGAAGAGTGGTAGCTGGTGGTGAGGCTGCAGGCGATGAGCACGCCGAGGGGAGGTGCCGAGTGGTGAGGAGGACGAGTGTCCAGGCCAGGGGACAGCATGTTCCCCCATGCTTGTCGGGAGGCGGGTCCACTGCACACTGGCTTCTAGGCCAGTTTTGTGAAACGGAGCGAAGTCCCATTGGGAGGTCTGTGCACACACAACCGTGCTTCTCGCTCACCTGCTGTGTCCTGGCCTGCGTTGGGCAGGTGCTGTCCAAGGTGTGGACAGCCAGACGGCCCCTCTCGGCAGACATACGTGAGCAAGCATGGAAAGACAGGCCTGCGGAGGATGCCCGGGGGTCCAGGTGACCAGCCTCAGAGCCTCGGGAGGGGTGGGGATAGGAAGGGCCAGGGGTCATCCGTGGGGGGGGAACAGTGGTGTGGATGGGTGAGGCCTGAGCCCCCAGGTATGCAAGGGAAGAGTCCCTGCCCTGGATTCTTAGGAGGGCCACAGTCTGAGTCCCAGAGCCCCCTGCCCGGAGGGACTGGCTAGGGTCTCTGTTGGGGCTCACTCCTCTGCTGTGCCAGGTGCAGCCACTTGGCCCAGACCCCCCTTCAGGCTGCCACTGGGGCTTGTGGCTGTGGGTCCTGGGAAGGAAGGCAGTGGCCAGAGTCAGCCTTCCCCATACCTGTGTGCTGGGCCCCAGCCATGGCCACAGTGAGCGGTCTGCGTGGGTGATGGGGTAGCCCAGCTCCATCTCAGGGCAGGTGGGAGGCCAGGCCACCCCCATCCACAGCTTTAGTGAGGCCAGGGCCAGAGGAGAAAGCAGAACCGCCTCCACGCCCCAGTGTCCCCACCTGTTCCACGGGAGATGGAGACATGTCTTCCGAGCCACAGTGGGCTCTGAGTCAGTTAATACGGAGTGAGTAAGCCACAGGCAGCTCCTGTTTGTGGGTGGATAGAGCCGGAGGGTGCTCCAGAAAGCCCCTGTGCTGGAGAGAGCCAGGAAGGGGCACAGGCCTCCTCCCTGGTCACCCAGGTTTGCCCTCCCACGAGTGCCTGGGTCTTCTGTGACACTGGGGTGTATCTCTGGGCGGCTTGGGATGGAGGCCAGAGGCCAGGCTGAGACCCCATGCAGTTGACCATGGGTCAGCATGGGGTGGCCAGGTGGGCACTCGGGCTGAGCCCCAAAGCTGCGTGATTGTGGGGAGGTGTCAGGGCTTCCCGGAGAGGCTGCCTGGGGCAAGGGCTCCCTGCCGGATAATTTGCCAACCACCACCGATAGGTCGTGCCTGGTCAGCACTGGCTGGGTCATAGTGCCGCACCAGGCTCTGCGTGGCTGCCTGGGCTGCCCCCCCGCCCCCTGCCCTCCCCCCTGCCCTCCGTACCTCTCATCTGGGCACACACAGCCTCTCCGCTCATCTGCTCACAAGTCTGCCCCCGCCAGATGCAGAGACCCATACTGCCCGCACAGCCAACTCCCAGCCCTCAGTCCTGCCGTCCAAGGACAGACGCCAGCTCTCGGCCACGCGGCCCCACGCTGGTTAGAACCTGCGTTTGACTGCTGTAGTGGAAACTGGAGTTAGCAGTGGCTTAATAGAGGGTTTGTATTTCTCACCGAGAAGCCCAGCTGTGGGCCCTCCAGGCTGGCACGGCCTGTGCGTGGTCATCAGGCTCCTGTCTCTGCTTGGCCGTCCTTGGTATGTGGCTGCCCCCCCCACCCCCTTGGCCCATGAAGGCAGCTGTAGCACCAGCCACCCCATCTGCATCTCACCTCCCCACACCACTGCTCATGCAGAGTGAGTGATCACCTGTGCGGCGAGCCAGGGAGAACGTTGGTGCGAAATGTCCCATGGGGGCCAGAGCAGAGGGAGAGAGCATGAGGTCAGAGAGGCCACATTATGTAAACCATAGCAGGAAGCTCAGGTTTGTTCCAAGTGCAGTGGGGAACCGCTGTCCCAAGAGGTCCCTGTCCCTCACACTAATTACACACCGTGTGAGGTTGGACAGCAAGAGAGACCTGAGTTCCTTCTGCCTCCCTCTAGCCAGGCTGGGTTCCAGGGCTTCCTCCCAGCCCATCAGGAAGCAGGTGCAGCTCCGAGGGGTGCCGTGCCCACTCATCCAGAGCCGCCAGCCTTCCTGTCCTCCCCCACCCCACTCCAACTGACCTGCCGTGGGGCCAGCCCCCTCCCAGGAGCCTCTGCCCTCTGCAGCTCCCCACCACCTTTCTCCAGGGATACAGCCAGGTGAGGTCTTTTGCCCCTTCCAGAAGGAGCTGCTCAGGGGAGGAAGGCCACGTGTCTCCACAGTGTTTGCAGGATGGCAAAGCCCTGATTTTATAGAGCTAGAAGAACATGGGAATGGGAGAAAGAGGCATCCCCCTGCAGCATGCCCTCCCCTGGGGCCCGGCCACCGTCCCCCCACAGCATGCCCTCCCCTGGGACCCGACCACCGTCCCCCCGCAGGATGCCCTCCCCTGGGGCCCATCCCCCCGCAGCATGCCCTCCCCTGGGGCCCATCCCCCCGCAGCATGCCCTCCCCTGGGGCCTGTCCCCCCACAGCATGCCCTCCTCTGGGGCCCAGCCACCATCCCCGTGCAGCATGCTCTCCCCTGGGGCCCATCCCCCCGCAGCATGCCCTCCCCTGGGGCCTGTCCCCCCACAGC
>NW_027700514.1:0-14522 GCF_054177405.1 Leptonychotes weddellii | reverse complement strand
GGCTAAAATGAACAAGTCAGGAAACGACAGATGTTGGCGAGGATGTGGAGAAAGGGGAATCCTCCTACACTGTTGGTGGGAATGCTAGCTGGGTGCAGCCACTCTGGAAAACAGCATGGAGGTTCCTCAAAAAGTTGAAAATAGAGCTACCCTATGACCCAGCAATTGCACTACTGGGTATTTACCCCAAAGATACAAATGCAGTGATCCAAAGGGCTACATGCACCCCAATGTTTATAGCAGCAATGTCCACAATAGCTAAACTATGGTAAGAGCCAAGATGTCCATCGACAGATGAATGGATAAAGAAGATATGGTACATATATATACAATGGAATATTATGCAGCCATCAGAGAAATGAAACCTTGCCATTTGCAACGACGTGGATGGAACTAGAGGGTATTATGCTGAGCGAAATAAGTCAATCAGAAAAAGACATGTATCATATGATCTCACTGAGAAGAGAAATTCTTAATCTCAGGAAGCAAACTGAGGGTTGCTGGAGTGGTGGGGGGTGGGAGGCATGGGGTGGCTGGCTGATAGACACTGGGGAGTATATGTGCTATGGTGAGCGCTGTGAATTGTGTAAGACTGTTGAATCACAGACCTGTACCTCTGAAACTTATAATACATTATATGTTTTAAAAAAAAGAAGATAGTAGGAAGGGAAAAATGAAAGGGAAATGGGAGGGGGAGACGAACCATGAGAAACTATGGACTCTGAGAAACAAACTGAGTGCTCTAGACGTGAGGGGGGTGGGGGGATGGGTTAGCCTGGTGATGGGTATTAAAGAGGGCATGTACTGAATGGAGTACTGGGTGTTATACGCAAACAATGAATCATGGAACACCACATCAAAAACTAATGATGTAATGTATGGGGATTAACATAATAAAATAAAATTTTTTAAAGTGTAGATTGAAAGAGTTCTACTACTTCTGTTTATTTTATTTATATGAGATGATGGATGTTAACTAAACCTACTATGGTTAGCTTTTCACAGGATTTGTAAATCAAACCATCATGTTGTACACCTTAACTTTATAAAAGTGATATATCTCAAATATTTCTTAAAACTGGAGGAAACAGAGTTGTGCCCACTTGCTCCTACTTCCTTTGCTCTGTTACTGAACAATTTTGAAATACTTTCTGTCTAAATCCATTTGTATATGTATAAACTTTTATTTCACATATATGCTAATCTACTCAAAATTCAAAATGCGAGTAACTTGTACAACTCTTCTATAAAACATTTTTCAAGGCAGACTGTTCTTTCAATTAAATCAATGTCAACCATTCTCTGATCTCCAAACCTCTTATTTCTATTTTTCTCTCTGCTTTTATGAAAGCAACCAGAGCTTAGCTTGAGTTCTTCTTTTTGGAAGGACTTCCATCTGTTCCCTTTCTATCCTTAAAACCTAACCCATCATGAAGTCTTGTGTTGCATCTTGTAATATTACTTAGTAATTATGCTTTCTTAGTCTGTTAATCTCTTTTATGTATGCATCTTTTCTACCAAAAAGAAAACTCTACTTTTCTATCACTGAGGGGTAGGACAGTTTTTCCTATCTCAAGTGTATGTGTGTATGTGTGTGTGTGATGAGTAAATAAGAATATATTAATAAATTTTTCTATTTTCCAGCTATTTATTCTTAGGATTAGGTTGCTCATACCCCTATTCTCTGAATTTTTAAGTTTTATCTACAGGATTTTATATAACCAACATCTCCCATCCCCCTTTTCTTTCTTGCATTAGACAACAGAGAGGATTCACTGATCCTATTATACAGTTTTTTTTAAATTTTTATTTATTTATTTGACAGAGAGAGACACAGCGAGAGAGGGAACACAAGCAAGGGGGGTGGGAGAGGGAGAAGCAGGCTTCCCGCAGAGCAGGGAGCCCGATGCGGGGCTTGATCCCAGGACTCTGGGATCGTGACCTGAGCCGAAGGCAGACGCTTAACAGCTGAGCCCCCAGCCTCCCCCTTATTATACAGTTTTTATCCCAGAGCTAACACTGTTTTACAAATTGGGACAGCTACCTAAGTGTGTGTTGTTGTTCCTGATGATGTGATTTTTTTTTTTTTACTATTGCAGTTCATATTTAATGTTTCCTTATTCAAATAGTTGAGTTTATTTTTAAATATCCATGTTCAAATGCTACAGTCATAATGATGCAATAAATTGGAAATGATAGTAATACACATTGCCAGAACATCATCCAAGAGGAATATACAAAGTAATACTTTGGAAGTAATTTTCTCTTTAAATCACAATTGTTATGACTCTTGTATACTCTAGAGAAATCCAGATGACCATTCTAACTTATACACGGTGTCCAAAAGACAACATATTCCTGAATTTCAAGTTAAGGTTACACAATTAAGCTCTTTAATCAATTTAATTATCCATTTTTAAATTGTTATTTAAATTTCAGTTAACATAGAGTTCAATATTGGTTTCAGGAGTAGAATGCAGCGATTCATCACTTACATGCAACACCCATTGCTCATCAAAAGTGCCCTCTTTAATACCCATCACCCACCTAGCCCTTTCCCTATCTAGCTGTGTTCAAGGGACTAGATAATCATAGGGGGCCCCCCACTCATCCACAATCTTAACTCCTCCCTCCGAACTAATTATCCTTAAGGATTCAAAGATTCCCCCACCACCTTTTACCCACTTTTTCCTGATAATATTTCATGATTTCACAAATTAGCCAGAGGTCTAGTTAATAATTTAAGTCTTTGATAAGACTTTAATGTTCAGCTTATTGTAGCTCAAATATTTTAGTAATTGTAATGCAAAGTTGAAGCCAAACACAAAAATCATTGAAGGAATTTGTTTGCAAGATGATAGCCTGTTTTTCTTTACTTCTCCTCAGAGTTCACATCAATAACAAATTTGCATTCACAAGGTAAATCCTAAAAAAAACTTGATGTTAATTTACAAAATCTCCTATGTCGTTAAGACATGAAAAGGGACTTATGCATGAAACATCAACTATAGCATTAGAAAACCATCCCCTCACAATTTCAGCTTAATTTCATGATTTAGTAGGCAAAATATCTAGCATGACCCCTCTCTGGGCTGCATCTTGATTCTTTTTTAAAGAATGCCTTCGAATAGTTGTCAAAAACTCAGTCGGAGGGCACCTGGGTGGCTCAGTTGGTCGGGCGGCTGCCTTCGGCTCGGGTCATGATCCCAGAGTCCTGGGATCGAGTCCCGCGTCGGGCTCCCTGCTCAGCGGGGAGTCTGCTTCTCCCTCGGGCCCTCCCCCTCTCCCCCACTGAAACTGCTACCAAAGAATAAGAATCCATTTTAGGAAAACCGAGGCAAATGTTGGGAAAATCATAACATAAACTCTTTGTCCTCTCACTTGCTCAGTGACATCTTGGCATCATTTTGGTATTTTGCACCCCTCTTTATTTCTACTACACTTCCTTCACTGCTAACTTCCAAAGATATTTATGTCTGCCAATATCCTATCTCTTCTATCAAAAAGCATCTTAAACATGTTCACACTTAAGAATAAATGACCTAAATTCCTCAAACTATTATTTCCTTCCAAAGGTATCTGCATTTAAACCAGAAAAAAACTTAGAGTAACAGGGCATTTGAGAAATATTAGGTAGCACGCTGCAGACCAATCAGACTTTGAAAGTGGTTGTGTACACTACTTATACCTAAATCTCTCTGTTGAAAGGAAGACAACACAGAAAAAGAGTGGTGAGATTGGATTGATAAATCAGGTCCAATGAAGGAAATAATAATTGACTTCCACCAGCTCTCAGTAGGCACAAATTCCTCCTATCCAAGTTTGTTGTCATTAAGTTGATAAATTATGGTATTGAACCTCACCTGTGGAACTATGAATTCTAGTGGAATGTAAATAACAGTTAAATGTAGCATTTTCTTTGGCAGTGCTATTAAGGCCATCCTTGGCACTCTTACTCCCACATTGGCAACATGGGGTAAGTTGGTTTTTCATCAATATTACTTTTAGGTTTTGTACTGGTAAGAGCAGAAAAAAAAACCCTTAGTCATTGCTGCTTTTCCTGTATTTGAGAATTTGAGACAAGGTCTAAAGGTGCTCAGTAGTTCCCTCAGAAAAATAAAGCCATGTTTGAATTTGATGTGGTATTATAATATTGCAGCTATTTAGAGCCAATGTACACAGAAAAATTGGAATGTAGTTATTAAAGTTGTATCTCCAAGCTAATTTTATAATCATTTCTGGAAGTGGTACCATTGCTGAAAATTCAACTTTAAAAAGAACTAAACAGATATTTAGATTTTTATTTCTCTTCCATGTGATTTATGTTTCTATTTATATATAAACTTGAGAATTTTATATATAAGCCTGAATTTGGGGACTTCTCTTGTAGAGAGCTGTGGACTCTTCTTCTTACTCTATAAAAACTAAAAAGAGATTAAATATACATTTTTATTTTTCCTTCTCTTTTTTTTTTTGCCTGACCTGGCAATGCATTAGCTCCTTGGTGAAGTTCCTGTAGACAGAGTGCTAAATTACAGGTGATAATTGTTTACTGTGGCAAGGTTTCAAAATAAGAGAAAAGTTTTCCAAAATAGATTGGGAGAAAAGAAATGAAAGGTTGTGTTTGAACATCCACCAGCACATTTTTCTTCATCAAAGAGAAAATGCTTTTAAAAAAGAGCCTAAAAGTTAACCCCAACAGAGATTTTTAATTAAGGCTCAGAAAAAGATGACAAGTATATTGATAAAAGACTTTCCTTGCTTTGCTTTCCTTTTCATTTCCTTTCATGGTCTATGCTTGAGGTCAGAAGATTTTCCAGGCTTCTGTAGATGTTCATTATAGAGTAAAAAATCATGATACTTTCAGGTATTCCAAATAAAGATCTGCTAGTGGTGGGAAAGGTAGGATGCTAAAATACTTTCCCAAATTTTACAGTTCTTTTAGTCTAAAATATTCATTGAGCTTTTGCTAACTAACCATGATCTATGCACCATAAGAACTACAAAGATGGATAAACTTCAAAAAATTCTGATCTATTGTGCTATTGACTTAGATGTACATGGGCTATATAAGTGACCAAGTAGAGGCAGGGAATTAGGTTAGAAGTTCATGTTAGGTAAAGGAGTAATTCAGGCTTCAAGGTAATGAATACTGCAGTACCCAGACAGGATGCTATGCCCACATGACCTTAAACCTGGACCTAAAGTGTCCAAGGGAAAGGAAACTACTATTGATAGAGCACCTACTATGTGCTGGGCACTTCATTAAATGATTTATATATACTCTCATTTAATTACCACAATAGTCTTGTGTAGTAGACATTACCCCACATGAGAAAATGGAGACACAAAATGAATATATAATGACCTCTGGTGGGTGTCACTAATTAAAATATGTCGATGCCAACATGGTTTCTGTGCAGTGAAACCTGAAGTGAAAAGATAGGAAATCCCTGGATGTATTTATTATGCAGATGTCACTTCATTATAATCTAATACCCTTAAGCAAGCAATCTCAACCCTTTAGCTATTACAAGATTCATTATAGCAAGTAATGTTCAGAGTTAAGAACATTCTTGCAGGGATATAATCAGAACTACCACCCTTTATTAAAAAAAAAACACAACAACTTAATTTCCAAAAGATTAACTGATAGAAATTGAAAGAACAGTCATACATTAACACTTGTATACTGTTCATTTAGATTCAGTACTTGTCAAAATTTTGGCATAATTGCTTTGTAACTCCACCTAAACATTGTCGTTTTCCTCTCTCTCATTACCCCCTCCCTCTCTGTTTTATAAAAATGTCCCACAATCAGTATTTGTATGATTATTTCCTTATGATTAGATCAGGAAACTTTTTTTTTTTTTGCAAGAACACTATATAGATGAGGTACTTTACTTTCCACTGCATTATACTAGAGGCACATAATATCTATTTGCTCCATAAAGAGATTCTAAGTTTTGTCTCTGAATTCAGATGGAGTCTACTCCATCTCTTACTTACAGAAGAATCTTTTCCCCTTATGAGCAATAAAGGGTCTATGGGATATATGCTAGGAAACAAAGGCAAATCAACATTGTTTCCCAATAACCTCTTATCCAAATATTTCAGCAGTTATTAGACGTTCCTTGCTCAAATAAAATATAATTGTATGATGAGGATTCTGAAATTCTAACATTTCCACCATGTATTTTAGTTGGTATGTAACAATGTTTTGGGTTTTATAATACATGTAAAAACAAGGTTTATGACAATCATAACATATAGATCAAGAAGAAAAAACTGAACTGTACTATTGTAAGTTTGCTATAGTATATGTGGAGTAATATATCATCACTTGAAAGTAGACTATAATTAAAGATGTATACTATGGGGGCCCCTGGGGGCCTCAGTCAGTTAAGCCTCCGACTGAGTTTCAGCTCAGGTCATGATCTCATGGGTCATAGGATCAAGCCTCGTGTCGGGTTCCACACTCAGTAGGGTATCTGCTTGAAGATTCTCTCCCTCTGCTGCTCTGCCCTGGCTCACTCACACGTGTGCGCACATGCATGCGCACACACACACACACACAATTTTCTCTCTCTCTCTCAAATGAATCTTAAAAAGAGATGTACACTATGAATTATAAAGTGACCACTAAAACAATATAAAGAATTATAGCTAAAAGTCCAAAAAAGGAGTTAAGTCATTATTTTTTTTTTTAAATCAGTTAATCCAAAAGAAGGGAGAAAAAGAAGGAAAAGCAAACAAAGTAGTGGAGGTGGTTCAGGATAGTGATATAGGAATACGCTAAACTCAACTCTTCCCATGAACACAATGAATCTACAGCTACATATGGAAAAGTTCCCTCTCAAGAGACCTGAAAACTAGCTGACCAGATCCTCCACATCAGAAAAAGGGGACTCATGGAGAGCGGTGAGAGGGGTCTCATGGAGAGCGGTGGTATGACTGCATCTCAGCATTCATACCATAACCCCTCCCTCCACACACACCCCAGTGCAGCAACCCACAATCAGAGAGGGATCTCACAAACCCAGAACTTCTGAGAAGCAGATGGTTCATACCTCACATCAGGCACCCTGACTTTTAATACTTGCATCTGAGTGACAAACCCCAAAAACATCTGGCCTTGTAAACCAATGGGACTCACTCCCATAAGACCTAAAGAGCCCTAGCAAACTGAGAAACTGCTTTAAGAGCACATGCACAGATGCACTGGCCACAGGGTCCTTCACAGATAAAGCAGTTTGAAAAGCACCCAAACTATATGAGAAGGAGATTTAAAGGAGATCAAAGACTAAGAGGTGACTATAAGGATTCCCAGAGACCTCAGAAGATGGGCACTTTGTGCTCTCCTTCTACTATGTTTCAGAGCACTGGTATCTCTCAATCCCTTGATTGCCTAGTTCTGGTGGCCAGAGAGGCTTACATTCCTGAGTAGCATGAAACTATAATAGAGAAACAGTTTTTGGCAGACTACAACTTCCAGGGCACTGCACAGACAGCAGGCTGAAATATATCCCCAGCCTATCTGTGAAAGAGGCCTATTTATTTGTCCTGGAGCTTTTGCCTGAGGAGTAGGCTTTAGATTTGCCACACACCTAGAGCCTATGGAGGTGCTTTCAGGGAATGCAGTATGGGACACCATCTTTGCATTCTCTCTCTACCTTACTACAGCTCATTGACATTCCCAGAGAGAAGCTTATACACTCTTTGGAGCCCTAATTTTTGTGACTGGCACTCAAGAGACACCTCCAGATGATCTAGTATGGAGGCTAGCTGGGTTTCCAATTGCAGTCCCACAGAAATGAATATATTTGCACACTTCAAAAACTGCTGTCTGGGGCACCTGGCTGGCTCAGTAGGAAGAGCATGTGACTCTTGATCTTGGGGTCATGAGTTCAAGCCCCATGTTGGGCATAGAGATTGCATACATGCATACATATAAGCTGCTGCCTGAAGGTTTGGTTTCCAATCAATGTGAAACTAGGTGCTGACTGAGATCCCCCTCTTTGGGACATTGAGAGGTCTTGACAACTTTCAACAGCTGGGAGCTATTAAAAATAAAATAGGCTGCTTGGAGAATCACAACGGTTCAAGGGACAAACAAGAGGTAGGGCAAGGTTGAACAATAAGTTTCATCTCCTATATGAGGCCACTCCTTCAAAACTGGAAGAGGTAGCTATTTCATCTAATACATAGAAACAAACACAGAGAGTCAAACAGCATGAAGAAACAGAAATATGTTCCAAATGAAAGAACAAGATAAAACTTCAGTGCAAGGGTGGGAGGGGGGACCTAATGAAATGAAGGTAAGTAATTTACCTAATAAGAAGTTCAAAATAATAGTCATAAAGATGCTCACCAAACTTGGGAGAAGAATGGATGAACACAGTAAGAACTTCAACAAACAGAAAATATAATAAAGTACAAACACAGTCACAGAGCTGATGAATCCAGTAATTGAACTGAAAAATAAACTATAGGGATTTAAACAGCAGACTAGATGAAGCACAAGAAAGTCTCCATAATCGGGGTGCCTGGGTGGCTCAGTCGTTAAGTGTCTGCCTTCGGCTCAGGTCATGATCCCAGGGTCCTGGGATCGAGCCCTGCATCGGGCTCCCTGCTCCGCGGGAAGCCTGCTTCTCCCTCCCCCACTCCCCCTGCTTGTGTTCTCTCTCTCTCTCTCTCTGTCAAATAAAAAAAAAAAGTCTCCATAATTTTGAAGATAGGACAATAAAACTCATGCAATCAGAGTAGCAAAAATTAAAAAAAAAATTAAAACATGAAGATAGCTTAATATATGTATGGGACAACATTAAGCTGACTAACATTTACATTAGAGGGGTCCCAGAAGGAGAAGAGAGAGAAAAGAGCAGAAAACTTTTTTGAAGAAATAATGTCTATAAACTTCCCTCACCTGGGGAAGAAAATAGCCATCCACATTCAGGAAGCCCAGAGGTAAACTCAAAGAGATTATACCAAGATACATTATAATTAAAATTTTAAAAAGTTAAAGGAAAAAAAAAAGAGTAAATCCTAAATACAGCAAGAGAAAAATAACTTGTTACATTTAGAGGAACCTCAATAGGGCTATCAGCAGATTTTTCAGCAGAAACTGTACAGGCCAGAAGAGAGGGGCATGATATATTCAAAGTTCTGGAAGAAGATAATTTCCAACAAAGAATGCTTTACCCAGCAAGCTTATTATTCACAATAAGGAGAGGTAAAGAGTTTCCAAGAAGCAAAAGCTAAAGGAGATCATCACCACTACACCAGCTTTACAGGAAATGTTAAAGTGACTTATGTAAGCTGAAAAGAAAAGATGCTAACTAATAACAAGAAAACAAGAAAGTATAAATCTCACTAGAGAGGTAAATATCTAGTAGAGGTGGTGGATTAATCAATTATAAAGCTAGTATGAAGGTTAAAGGGAAAAATAGTAAAAATAACTAGAACTACAATAGTCTGATAAGGGACACACAGGATAACGAGATGTAAAATGTAATATCAGAAAGATGAAACATGGAAGGGGGAGACAGTAAACATGCAGAGTTTTAGAATGCATTCAAGCTTAAGTTGTTACCAACTTAAAATAGATTGTTATAAATTCTTATATACAAGCCTTAAGGTAACTAGAAAGTAAAAACCTATAGGAGATACACAAAAGATATTGCAAAAGAATCTAAGCATATCACTAAGAAAAATCATCAAACCCCAAAGGAAGAGAGCAAGAGAAGAAAGGAATAGAGAGGAACTACAAAATGGCCAAAAAACAATTAATAAAATGATAATAAGTACATACCTATTAATAATTACTTCAAATATAAATGGATTAAATTCTTCAGTCAAAAGACATACAGTGGCTGAATGGATGAAAAACAAGACCCATCTATATGCTGCCTACAGGGCACTCACTGCAGATGTAAGGACACACATGAATAAGAAAAAAAATTCCATGAAAACAGACACCAAAAGCAAAACAAAACAACAATAACAAAACTGGTGTAGCCATATTTTTATCAGACAAAATAGACTTTAAAACAAAGGTACTATAATAAGAGATAAAGAAGGGCTTTACATAATAATAAAGGGATCAATCCAACCAATCCAACAAGAGGATATAACATTCATAAATATTTATGTTCCCAATATAGAAGCACCTAATATATAAAGCAAATATTAACAAACCTACGGGGAGAAATAGTCAGCAATACAGTAATAGTAGGGGACTTTAATACCTCATTTACATCAAATAGATTATCCAGACAGAAAATCAATGGGGAAACATTGGCTTTAAAGGACACATCAGACTAGATGAACTTAATAAATACAGAACATTCATTTAAAAGGCGAATACACATTCTTCTCATGTACACATGGAATTTCTCCAGGATACACCATATGTTAGACTACAAAACAAGCCTCAATAAATTTAAAAAGACTGAAATCATATTAAGCATCTTTCCAACAACAATAGTATAAAACCAGAAATCAACAGGAAGAAAACTAGAAAATGCACAAATATGGGAGGTAAACAAAATGTTACTGAACACCCAAAGAGTCAATAAAGAAATCAAAGAAGAAATAAAAAAATAACTTAAGACAAATGCAAATACAAGATACCAAAACTTATGTGATGCAGCAAAAGCAGTTATAACAGGGAAGTTCATAGTGATAAAGGCTTACTTCAAGAAACAACAACAAAAAATTATCAAATAAACAACCTAACTTTAAACTTCAAAGAACTAGAAAAGAAAAAAAAAGTAGTTCAAAATTAGTAGAAGGGAAGAAAACAAAGATCAGAGAGGAAGACAATAGAAAACACTGACGGAATTAAGAGCTGGTTCTTACAAAGATAAATAAAATTGACAAACCTTTAGCTAGACTCACCAAGAAAAAAAGACAGGACTCAGATAAAATCAGAAAATGAAAGATGTTCCAACTCATACCACAGAAAGATAAAGGATCATAACCACCATATATGAATTATATGCCAACAAATTGGACAACCTAGAAGAAATGGATAAATTCTTAGAAATATGCAATCTCCCAAGACAGAATCAAAAGAAATGGAAAAATCTGAACAGGCCAGATAGTAGTAAAGAGATGGAAGATTTTTGATTACTAACTCAAACAAACAGAAGTCCAAGACCAGACAGTATCACTGGTGAATTCTACCAGACATTCAAAAAAGAATTAATACGAATCCATCTCAAACTCTTCTAAAAAAAAAAAAAAAAAATTGAAGGGGAGGGAATGCTTTCAAACTCATTTTTATAAGGCCAGCTGTACCCTGATCAAACCAGACAAGGATGTCACAAGAAAATTATAGGCCAATATTCCTGATAAACACAGTTGCAAAATTCTTCAACAAAATATTAGCAAACTGAATTCAACAATACATTAAAAGGATAATACAGTATGATTAAGTGGTATTTATTCCAGGGATGCAAGTGTGATTCAACATTGGCAAATCAATCATTTGATATACCACATTAACAAAATGAAGGATAAAAATCAGATGATCATCTTAATAGAGGCAGAAAAAGCATTTGACAAAACTCAACATCTGCTTATGATAAAAACTCTCAATAGAGTGGATATAGAGGGAAATACCTGAACATAATAAAGACCATATATGATAAGCCCATAGCTGACATCATTCTCAATAGTGAAAAGCTAACATCTTTTCCTTTAAGATCAGGAACAAGACAAAAATGTCTACTCTCACCACATTTATTCAACATAGTATTGGAAGTTCTAACAAGAGCATCAAGCAAGAAAAGGAGATAAAAGGAACATAAATTGGAAAGGAAAAAGTCAAACTGTCACTGTGGATGACATGATTTTATACACAGAAAACCCTAACAACAACTAAAAAACCATTAGAAGTCATAAATAAATTCAGTAAAGATGCAAGATACAAAAGTCAACATACAAAAATCTGTTGTGTTTCCATACACTAATAACAAAGTGGTAGAAAGAGAAAACAATCCCATTTATAGTTGCATCAAACAGAATATCTAGAAATAAATTTAACTAATAAGGTGAAAGACCTCTAAAACAACTAAAAACGACAAGACAAAGTATTCCATGCTCATGGATTGGAAAAATTAGTATTGTTAAAATGTCCATACTATTCAAAGTAATCTACAGATTCAGTGCAACCCTTATCAAAATTCCAATGGGATTTTTCCAGAAAAATAGGACACACAATCCTAAAATTTTTACAGAACCACAGAAGATCTTAAACAGCCAAAGCAGGTTTAAAGAACACAGCTGGAGGTATCACACTCCCTGATTTGAAATTATATTACAAAATCATAGTCATCAAAAGATTATGGTATTGACAGAAAAACAGATACATAGATCAATGGAAAAGAATAAAGAGGCCATAAATGAACCCACACATATATGGTCAATTTATGACAAAGGAGGCAAGAATATATAATGGGGAAAGGACAGTCTCTTTAATAAATTGTGTTGGGGAAACTAGACAGACACATGCAAATAAGGAAACTAGACTATTATCTCATAGCATAGACAAAAACTTACCACAAAATATATTAAAGACTTGAATGTAGGACCTGAAACCATAAAACACTTAGACACTTAGAAGAAAACATAGGCAGTAATCTCCTTTATATTAGTCTGTGATTTTTTTTTTGATTTGACAGCAAAAGCAAATTCAACAAAAGCAAAAATAAACAAGTGAGACTACATTAAATTAAAAAGCTTCTGAACAGCAAAGGAAATCATCAACAAAATGAAAAGGGAATCTATTAAATAGGAGAACATATTTGTAAATCACATCTCTGAAAAGGAGTTAATACCAAAAAATATTAAGAACTACAACTCAATAGCAAAAATCAAACAATCCAATTTTAAAGATGGGAAGAATGACTGAATACACATTTTCCCAAAGAAGACATCCATATAGATAACAGGCACATGGAAAGATGCTTAACATCACTAATCATCAGGGAAATGCACATCAAAACTACAATGAAATCACCTCATGGAGGTCAGAATGACTTTTATAAAAAAGACAAGTAATAACAAGTATTGGAAAAGACATAGAGAAAAGGGAACCCTTGCTCACTGTTGGTTGGAATGTAAATTGGAACAGCTACTATGGAAAATATTATAAAGATTCCTCAATATATTAAAAATAGAACTACCACATAACCCAGTAATTCCACTTCTGGGCTTTACCTGCAGAAAATGGAAACACTGATTCAAAAAGATATATGCATCACCATCCATTCATTGCAGCATTATTTACAATAGCCAAGACATGAAAACAACCTAAGTGTCCAATGATGGATGAATGGATAAAGAAGTAGCATACATACACGCAATACTATTTAGCCATAAAAAAGAATGAAATCTTACCATTTGCAACAACACAGATGTAACTTGAGGGCATTATGCTAAGGGAAATAAGTCAAGCAGAAAAAGACAACTGTATGATTGCCCTTATATATAGAACAACAACATAAAATAAGCTCAAAGATAAAGAGAAAAGATCGGTGTTGCCAGAGTTGCAGGGGAGGGAGGTGAAATTGGTAAAGAGGGTTAGAAGGTACAAAGTGCCAACTATAAAATAAATAAGGCATGGGGATATAATTTAGAGCATGGTGACTATAGTTGATAATACTGTATTGTGGAGAGGAAAAATGGTGGAGGAGTAGGAGACCCTATTCCAACTGGTCCCTGGAATTGAGCTGGATATCTACTAGACCACTCTGAACACCCACGAAATCAGCCTGAGATGTAAGAAGATAGATCTGGATCTCTACAAACAGAATATTGCAGGCAGTTGGTTTCGAGGTATGAAGCAGGGAGCTGTGATTCCATGGGCAGGATAAACGGAAGTGGGAGGGAGCGGCCATAAACCCTGGTACCAGGGAGGTGAAATAACACAGGAAAGCAAAAGCCTCCTGCGCTGGGGATAGGGCACAGACTCGCAAACTGGTAACAATAGGGAAAGGACTTTAGGGCAGCCCCGCAGGCTGAAACCTGGAGCAGTGGGGCTGCGCATGTGAACTGGGGGCAGCTGGCGGTTTTAGAAGCACAAAAGGCAGAGACATGCCCTGACCTGGAGGCAAGGACTGGGAGTGCTGCGGAGGGGCGCACAACCCAGGATGCTTCAGTTTATAATAGCACAGACAGAAACGGAGATAATGTGGCCAGGAGAGCCCACTGAAGAACAGACTGCGATCTCTCTGCTCTGAGGCAGAGGGTTGGAAACAATCTCATCTGCTCTCTCAGAACAGACGTGGAAAGCCACCAGGGAAACCCGCCAGAGAACAAAAGCCCCCAAAACCGGTTTTAACTGAGCTCATCACCCCCCCCAACAGGGGGCTGGGCAACTCTGCCTAAACAGGGTTGCCTGAGTAACAGCGCAGCAGGCCCATCCCCCAGAAGACAGGCTGGGAGGACAAGAGGCCTGCAACCCTAAGGTCCCTATAAAACAGGTGCACCTTGCTTGGGTTGTGGTCAATAATTTG
>NW_027700513.1:0-17106 GCF_054177405.1 Leptonychotes weddellii | reverse complement strand
ACGAGAATGAGCTTAAGCTAGGATTCTTTACCGGCTTCTTCCTGCCAAATCAGTGTGGAGCACATAGCATTCCTATGCACACAGGGAGCAGTAGTGTTAGCTCCAGGTAACAAGAGCTGAGTCGAGAGGTGCCTTGTGGCCCGGACTTCTTCTCCCTCGGTTTCACGGAGGGAACCCGTTCCCAGGCTCTCATGCACGGTAGCCTGGAAACTGCTTCCACCCTCAGAGAGGTGGATGGTAGCTAAAGCACCGTTTCTCTACCGTGTTGTTTCTTCGACTGAGAATGCTAGCAATGAGACTTGCATGCAAAAGTGGGGCCGCAGTTCTAGCTTCATGAAACAAGTGGGGAGTCATGTTCTGCCTTCTGCCGGGGCCTGAGTCTCACGTGGAAATTGGTTTTGGACTCCATTGCAGGGCGCTCACGCAGGCACACAGCAAAATGCATCCTCCCTCAGGTGTGCTGTTTTAGCCGAAGCAGGAATTTTCTACAGAGTTGTTCCTTTGAGTTAGGTGGTTGGCTTTAGGCCTGCAGGCACATCCGGGGCAAGGGTATAGCCTCGTAAACAAGAGGTGAGTTGAGAGCTGCTTTCCGCTCTGGCCTGTTTCTCCCTCGCTTTTACGTATGGAACCGGACCCCCAGGCTCTCACCCACAGTGCAGCATAAACTGCCTCCTCCCACAGAGCGGTCGACGGTAGCTAAAGCAGGGTCTCTCTACACTGTTCTTTCTTCGAGGGAGAATGCTAGCAATTAGACTTCCATGCAAAAGTGGGGCCGCAGTGCTAGCTTGATGAACCGAGTGCGAGTCGTGTGCTGCCTTCTGCAGAGCCCTGAGGCTCCCTCGGAATGAGGTTTGGGACTCCCTTCAGTGCTCTCACGCACGCACACAACAAAATGCTTCCACCCTCAGGACCGGCTGTTTTAGCTGAAGCACGCCTTCTCTACCGAGTTTTTCCTTCGAGTTAGGTGGCTGTTTTAAGCCTGCACGCACACCGGGGACAACGGCACTAGCCCCAGAAGCATGATGTGAGTTGAGAGCTCCCTGCTGTGCGGCCTGTCTCTCCCTCGATTTTACGAAATGGAACCCGTGCCCAGGCTCTCACCCATAGTCCACCCTCAACTGCTTCCTCCCTCAGAGAGGTTGACGGTAGCTAAAGCACGGGTTCTCTACACTGTTGTTTCTTCAAGTTAGAAGGCTAGCGGTTAGACTTCCATGCAAAAGTGGGGCCCCAGTGCTACCTTCATGAAACAAGTGGGGAGTCATGTTCTGCCTTTTCCCCGGGCCTGAGTCTCACACGTAAAATGGTTTTGGACACATTTGCAGTGCTCTCACGCATGCACACAGCAAAATGCGTCCACCCTCACTCATGTCTCTTTAAGCCAAAGCAGGAATTTTCTACAGAGTTGTTCCTTTGAGTTAGGTAGTTGACTTTAGGCCTGCAAGCACACCCGGGGCAAGGGTATAGCCTCGTAAAGAAGAGGTGAGTTGAGAGCTGCCTTCTGCTCTGGCCTGTTTCTACTTCGCTTTTACGTATGGAACTGGACCCCCAGGCTCTCACCCACAGTGCAGCATAAACTGCTTCCTCCCACAGAGAGGTCGACGGTAGCTAAAGAACGGTTTCTGTACACTGTTGTTTCTTCGTGATAGAACGCAAGCGATTAGACTTCCAGGCCAAAGTGGGGCCGCAGTGCTAGCTTGATAAAAGAAGTGGGGAGTCGTGTGCTGCCTTCTGCAGCGACATGTGGCTCCCTCAGAATTAGGTTTGGGACTCCTTTGCAGTGTTCTCACGCACGCACACAACAAATGCTTCCACCTCAGCGGCGGCTGTTTTCACTGAAGCACGCATTCTCTACCGAGTTTTTGGTTTGAAATAGGTTGTTGTCTTTAATCCTGCACTCACTCCCGGGTCAACGGTACTAACCCCATAACCATAATGTGAGTTCAGAGCTGCCTGCTGTACCAGCCTGTGTCTCCCCTGATTTTATGAAATGGAACCCATTCCAGGCTCTCAACCAGAGTACACCATAAACGGCTTCCTCTCACAGAGGGGTTGACCGTAGCTAGAGTACGCTTTCTCTACACTGTTGTTTCTTCGAGTTAGAATGCTTGTGACTAGACTTCGATTCAAAAGTGGGCGGCAGGGCTAGCTTGATGAAACAAGTGGGGATTCGTGTGCTGCCTTCTGCAGCAGGCTGAGGCTCCCTCGGAATTAGTTTTGGTACTCCCTTGCAGTGCTCTCACGAACGCACACAACAAAAGGCTTCTACCCTCAGGACCGGCTGTTTTCGCTGAAGCACGGATTCTCTACTGAGTTTTTCCTTCGAGTTAGGCATTTGTCTTTAAGCCTACATGCACACCCGGGTGAACGGTACTAGCCCCATAACCATGTTGTGAGTTGAGAGCTGTTTTCTGTGCCAGTTTGTATCTCCCCCGATTTTACGAAATGGAACCCGTCCCCAGGGTCTCAACCACAGTACACACTAAACGGCTTCCTCCCATAGAGAGGTCAACGGTATCTAAAGCACAGTGTCTCTACCGTGTTGTTTCTCTGAGTTAGAATGCTAGCAATTAGACTTCCATGCAAAAGTGGGGCCTCAGTGCTGGCTTGATGAAACAAGTGGGGAGTCGTGTGCTGCCTTCTGCAGCAGCCTGAGGCGCTCTAGGAATTAGGTTTGCGACTCCCTTGCAGTGCACTCAAGAGGTGAGTTGAGAGCTACCTTCTGCACCGGCCTGTTTCTCACTCCATTTCACGTATGGGACCCTTTCCCCGGTCTCTCAGACAAGAACACTGTAAAATTACTACAGCTTCAGGAACGGTAATATTAACTAAAGCACAGTAACTCTATAGGATTGATTCTTTGTGTTAGTAGCCTGGTAACTAGGCATCCAGGCACACAGGGTACAGCAGTGCTAATCTCCTAAAACAAGAGGTGAGTCGACAGCAGCCTTCCTTACAGGCCTGCTTCTCACTCCGGGTTACATTTAGGTTCCATTTCTCATGCTTTCACAAAAACACACAATGGAAGAAGTTCACGCTCAGGAAGGGCGATCTCTGCTGAGGCACCTTTTCTCTACAGTTTTGTTCCTTTGCGTTGGGTGGATGGCACTTAGGACTACACGTACACATGGGAGAGCCGATCTAGTTTCCTGAAACAAGATTTGAGTGGAGAGGTGCCTTCTGCCCATGCTTATTTCTCCCTCAGAATTCTGCTGGAACTCATTCCCCAGGTTTGCACTCAAGCAGAGTGGAAAATGCTGCCACCCTGTGGAGAGGCGAATGAGCTGAAGCTGGGATTCTTTACCAGCTTCTTTCTGCCAAATCAGTGTGGAGCACTTCGCATTCCTACGCACACAAGGAGCAGTAGTGTTAGCTTCAGGTAACAAGAGCTGAGTCCAGAGGTGCCTTCTGGCCAGGACTCTTCTCCCTCGGTTTCACAGAAGGAACCCGTTCCCCAGGCTCTCACCCACGGTAGCCTGGAAACAGCTTCCTCCCTCAGAGAGGTGGATGGTAGCTAAAGCACGGTTTCTCTACCGTGTTGTTTCGTCGAGTTAGAACACTAGCGATTAGACTTCCATGTGAAAGTGGGGCCACAGTGCTAGCTTCCTGAAACAAGTGGGGAGTCGTGTTCTGCCTTCTGCCAGGGCCTGGGTGTCATTTGGAAAACGCTTTCGGACTCCCTTGCAGTGCTCTCATGCATTCCCACGGCAAAATGCTTCCACCCTCAGGAGCCGCTATTTTAGCTGAAGCACGGATTCTCACCAGAGTTGCTCCTTCGAGTTAGGGGGTTGCCTTTAGGCCTGCACGCACACTCGGGGCAATGGTGCTAGCCTCGTAAACAAGAGGTGAGTTGAGCTCTCCCTCGATTTTACGTTTGGAACCCATTCCCCAGGCTCTCACTCACAGTACACCGTAAACTGCTTCCTCCCACAGACTGGTCAGTGGTAGCTAAATCACGGTTTCTCTACAGTGTTGTTCCTTGGAGGGAGGTGCCTGGAACCTAGGCCTCCATGCAAACATGCAGGAGGAGTGCTAGCTTCATGAACCTGGAGCTGTTTCGAGAGCTGCCTTCTGGACGAAGCCATTTCTCTCTCGGAGTGTATTATGGGACCATTTCCCAGGCTCTCACGCACACACACTGAAAATAGTTCCACTGACTGGAACAGTGACGCTAGCTAAAGCACTGTCCCTCTACAGTGTTGTTTCTTCGAGTTAGAATGCTAGCGATAAGACTTCCATGCAAAAGTGGGGCCACGGTGCTAGCTTCATGAAACAAGTGTGGAGTCATGTTCTGCCTTCTGACAGGGCCTGATTCTCACAAGAAAATGGTTTTGGACTCACTTGCAGTGTGCTCACGCATGCACACAGCAAAATGCTTCCAGCCTCAGGCATGCCTATTTTAGCTAAAGCAGGAGTTCTCTACAGAGTTGTTTCTTCTACTTAGGTGGTTGCCTTTAGGCCTGCATAGACACACGGGGCAACGGTGCTAGCCTCGTAAACAAGAGGTGAGTTGACAGCTGCCTTCTGCACCAGCCTGTTTCTCCCTCGATTTTACATATGTTACCCATCCCCAGGCTCTTACCCACAGTGCAGCGTAAAGTGCTTCTTCCCACAGAGAGGTCGACGGTATCTAAAGCACGGTTTCTGTAGTGTTGTTTCTTTGAGTTAGAATGCTAGCGATTAGACTTGCATACAAAACGGGGGTCGCAGTGCTAGCTTCATGAAACAATTGGGAAGTCATATTCTTCCTTCTGCTGGGGCCTGAGTCTCACTTGGAAAATGCTGTCGGACTCGTGCGGTGCTCTCATGCATTCCGGTGACTTGCAACTGCTGAAATTGGCATGAAGACCATGATTGTAGTGAGAAGCCAAAACCACAGGGACAGTAGGAGCGACTCCCGAAGGCCAAACCGGAAGCTAGAGACTCACCCTAAGGCCAGGCCTCAACTCTGCCCTCCAGGCACTTCTATGCACCACCGTCGGATAGGTGCCGACACTCTCCTAGATTCTCATCCTCACCGTAGGCATGGCTCTGGGCCTACCCTCGCCCCAGTGCTTAATCCTGAGAAATGAGGGGTCTGGGGACCCAAGACTGTCACAAGACAAAAGCCCCAAGAAGACGGAAGCACGCCACGCCACGGGCAACCACCGCCACTGCAGTGAAGCTAAAAACACACTTCTAGCAAAACCGTGACCCTCCGACCCACAAGGTGCCAAGGCCCTGAAACCAAGCCCTAAGCCTGAGCGTCCCCCTAGGGCTCACCCTCAACTTGGGCCTCCGGGTGGGTCTCCACACTTCCAGCTGAGCGATTCCTAACATCTCCCAGAACGGAACCCTTACCCTAGCCCCGGCTGTGCAGCCTCTTGTGCCCGAACCCTAGTTCTGAGGGCGCAGTGGATTGGGGTGACCACGTCAATGCGAGACGCATCTGTCAGGGACAGAGAAGGAACCCGTGCCCCTTGGCACCCATGGATATTGCTGGAGAACGTGACTCCAGCGAAACACCTGAAACGCAGCCCCACTGGGAGCATGCCCCTGAGGCCAAAGCTGAAGACTGAGCCGCACCCTAATGCTAGCCCTCCACTCAGCCCTCAGGATAGGATTCTGCCTTGCCATCGAATTGTTGGTGCCTGGCGTCTTCAGGACTCGAACCCTGACCCTGGCCCCGGGCGTGGCCCTGAGCAGACCCAAAGCCTAGTTGTGCACGTCAGATGGATGGTGGACCCCTGGGCGGTGCCAGGCTAATCGGGCAAGCACCAGGAAGGAAACCGGGCGATGTGCAATCCCTGCAATGTGGCTGGCGACCACGATTGTAGTGAAAAGCCGAAACTTGTGGGTGCCTTTTATTCTTCTGTGCCGTTAGCCAAGATGTTCAAGATGAATGGATAAAGAAGTGGTGTATACACACACGGGCACACACACGCACACACACACACTGGAATGTTAGCCATTGAAAGGAGTTAAATATTGCCATTTGCGATGTAGATGGCACTGGAGGTCTTACCACCAGGGAGATGACAGTGCATGTTAGACAATCGCAAGTCCCTTGCTTGAACTTAGAGTGGTGCCCAGGACAAAGGTCAGAAGCTATGAATTCTGCAAATGAGGCAAAGTTAAGTTGACCATGACGAAGAGGCTGTAAAACAAGCACAGCATTTACTTGAGGTCTTAGGGATAGAAAGCTGGGAGACACAGACTCAACCCAAATTCAAAGTTTGCTCTGGATTGCAGGCTTAAGGAGAGGTCAAAATTCCAAGTGTATAAGTTGTTTTGAAAGAATTAAGGAGGGAAGGCTGGGAAGGCTGGGAAGAATGGGGAGGGTGGGGCAGCATGCTCCCATCCAACTCCCCTTGAACTGGGGGAAGCCCCCAACCGTCACCCCCCACAACTTCACCAGCACTGCCCTCTGTGCCCTTCTGGAGCTTCCCCTGAGTGGCCCCATGGAACCTTTTTGTACCTGGCTCCCTAGCTGTGGAAGGTGGAGGGAAAGATGGGGACAGATGGGGCGGCATGCCAAGCTCCCTCAGGCCCCAGAGCCCCTATCATGCTCTGCTGGGACTGTAACTTGCGCCTTCTGAAGCCTCACAAAAGTGGCCCGCTCGGTGGAATTCTCTAGTGTCCGGTCACTGAGCAGGTACCAGAGGGCACCAAATGGGGGGTGGCTGGAAGGAGGAGGAGGGCTGGGTGTGCAGGCTCACTATTACAGGAGTTCTCATGATCTTTCTCCCTAGAGAGCCAGCATCCCCTGGAGCTCCGCCTCATGTTGTGCAGGCATGCCCTTTCTGTGCCTCACCTGAGTGGCGCTGTGGCACCTTCTGGAGTCTGGCTACCTAGCTATGGGAGATGACACGAGAAGGGAGGAGACCAGTGGCACTTGGGAAGAAGGGGGCGCATGGGGTGGCATGCCCAAACTCCCGCCCTCTGCCAGCAGCCCTGTGGCATCTTCACTGGGACCACACTTTCCTGAGCCTTGCCACAGCGCCTCGGTGAAATTCTCTAGTGCCCGGTCACTGAGGAAGTACTGGAGGGTGCAAGGTGGGGGGTACTGGATGGAGAAGGGGGCCAGAGCAGATACCACTGATGGTATCTGGGTTCTCATGATCTCATTCCCTAAGGAGCTAACCCCCACTTGCGGCTCCGCCTTCCAACGCCTGGGGGCGCCAGTTCTGCACCTCACTTGAGTGGCCCAGTGGAACGTTGGAGCACCTTGCCACCAAGGTAGGTGCGGGGGTCTCTGCGGGGTGGGTGGGCTCAGCACAGGCCGAGTCCCCAAGCTCCTCTGGTATGAGTGCCCCCCTCTCTGCTTCACCAGGACCTCCCCAAGGCCCTTCCAACGCCTTACTTCATGGCCCCAGTGGAACCATTTGGTGCCCTGGCCACAGAATGGGTGCAGGAAGGCACGTGGGAGGGGCAGAGGCAGAAAGAAAAGAAAGCAGGGGAAGGACTCTGCGGGCTGTCTGAGTGTGGTTGGGGTCCTCAGTCTCCCCCAGTGCCAGGGCACCCTCGTGGCTCAGCCCTGCGACGCGCTGGGAGTACCTGGCCTGCACCTTCTCTTGGCGGCCCAGGGAACACTCTGGTCTGGTGGGCGCCGCGGTGCCAGGAAAGAGGAGGAGGAGGAGGAGGGCAAGTGGGCAGACTCAGGGGGCGTGCGTGAGGTGACCACACCCGCCTCACAGGGTGTGAACGACCCCGCACGCTGCTGTCCTGTCTCCACTGAATGGCCCTGAAGCACATTCTGGCGCCCTGCACTGAGCAGGTGCCTGAGGGCGCAGGTGAGGAGCGGTATGGGACACTCCCGCGCGCACGCGCGTGCCCTCCTCAACTTGAGGGTTCCCCGGGGCCACTCAGGGGAGGGCCATACAGGGGAGCACAGGTTTTTGCGGGGCGGATTCACGAAGGCTGCCAGCACCAGGAGGAGCGTGAGGACCCTGGAGGCACGAGCCCACCCCTCAGCCTCCTTCCTGCCTCCCCTTCCTTTCCTCCCGCAGCCCCTGCCCCATGCACACTCCCCACCCCTCGGGTCCTCACTAGCTCGCGCCCCAACTGGTACAGGAGCCCCCTCGCAGCACAGCCCTGCAGCACCCTGCACGCCTGAGCCGCACTTCCCCTGACTACCCCCAGCACCTTCTGATGCCAGTGCATCCAGCAGGTTGAGGAGTGCACGTGGTGGCGCAGTGCGCCTGCATCTCCACCCCAGGTCAGCCTCCCTCCCACACCTGCTCCGTGTGGGGCACCAGAATGGGCCACAAAGCAACTCAGGGGAGATGCAGGACAGGCCCGCCCCCGTGCTCCCAGAATGCCGTGAGAGGGCGCTTGCACCCACACACCGGGGAAGGTGAGCCCTTGAGTCAGCCCACCCCAGCCTCTGCCTCAGCCTCTGGCTCTACCTCCGCCTCAGGCACCCTACCCTCCGCAGCTCCTCCCAGCCTGCCACAGTCCACCCACCAGACGCAGCCTGCCCTGTGCCCTCCTGCCCCTGCTCCTTGGCTGGCACCACATAGTGCCATGGAGCCACTTGGGTGAGAAGCAGGAAAGGCAAGCAGGGGCAGTCCTTGGGAAGGCGCGAGGGCGGGAGCCTCACACTGGGGGTGCATGAGGACCTGACTGCCTCTCACAGGCCACCTAGTTCCAGCCACAGCCTGGTGAGTGCCACCTGAGAAGGGGAGCATATTGGGGGAGCTGATAGGCATGGGAACTGTACAGAACTTGGTGTAAAGAAGAGCCACACACCTTTCTGACAAAGGCCAAAGGTCTCTGTATGTTTTTTTGATTACTTGTGGAAGGTACATTTTTGCCTGATGATTTTTCATAGACTCGTGCCTGTGAACTAGGACTGCACACAGTACTGAAGTTTTCACGATTCTTTGTGACTTTGCCTGCTGGTTGCCCTCATCTGCACTGATGTCTGCTACCTCCTGGAAACTTTAGAATGGATCCAGGGTCCACAAATCGCCTTTAAGATTTTTTTTTTAATGTTCTCTGGTTTGATTTCACTTCATTTCATTTCATTTTCTTCTCTTAATTCTAGTATATTCTTTTAATTCCAGTATAATTTCATCTTAGTCTCTTAATTCCAGTATAATTCGATGCATTTCTCCTTGCTCCTCAGGATCAGGGTACTCTTAATTCCCTTCACAAACTTTGCCCACCCCTCCACCCAGCTCTCCTTGGCTAACCACCAGTTTGTTCTCTATGACAGTGTTTCTTGTGAAACACTGCCTTCTTTGACCTTTTCACCACGTGTCATCTTCTGGAATCCACTCCTGCCACAAGGAGGATGCAGTCTAATGCCTATGCAATGGAATCTGAGTTTTGAGTTTTCTCTCTGGGATTCTGGAAAATTCAGTTCTTCATGATGGCACAAGATCTATGTCTTAATATTGTCCTTCTCACAAACTGATGCTTTCAAAAGACACACCATTACCTGGGCTGTCTTACTTTTCACGTCATGTTTGTGGGTGGGACAATAATAAATGTGGGTCTGATTTCATATTCAGAGCATCAATCCCTCCAGTCAAAACCTCTCATAGTAACTGCTGTTTTTTTGTTTCTCTGGGTTACCCTCTGCCTGAGTTATGATGATTTTGTCCTGAAATTGTGAATTTTTTAAAAATTTAGATGCTTTTGTTTTTCTTTGAAATTGAAACAAGGAAATCCTCATGATTATTTCCGTAGGTCTTGTATTTAGAATGTTCACTAATAGAATTAATCTGGGTGGGCGCCTGGGTGGCTCAGTCGTTAAGCATCTGCCTTCGGCTCAGGTCATGATCTCAGGGTCCTGGGATCGAGTCCCACATCGGGCTCCCGGCTCGGCAGAAAGCCTGCTTCTCCCTCTCCCACTCCCCCTGCTTGTGTTCCTGCTCTCGCTATCTCTCTCTCTGTCAAATAAATAAATAAAAATCTTTAAAAAAAAAAGAATTAATCTGGGTGTTCATTTCCTTAGTTCAGAGGCCTCAATATGAGGGGACGACATTCCATACTCCCTTCTGGGGTTTACTTTCTGTTATGATGATGTACACTTAATCACTGTAACAGCTTTCCTGAAGGAAAGTTGACAGACAATGCAAGTCACCCTCTAAGTTGTGCAGTTTCATGGTTTTGTTTTTGTTTTTAGTATATTCACAGAATTGTTCAACATCATGACAATGGGTTCCAGATGTTTTACATTATCCCCGCACAAGAAATCCTCTACTCCTTGCAGAGAATCCTCATTTCCCCTAACCTCTAAGTCCCAGGGAAACAGGAATATACTTTGTCTTTCCATGGATTTGCTTATTTTAACCCTTTGGTGTAAATGGAATAATGCAAGGTGTGACCGTTTGTGCCTGGCTTCCTCACTTAGCATAATGTTTTCAAGGTCCATCGATGTTGCAGTATGAATGGGTTCTTTGTGTTTTTTATTTGGCTGAACAGTATTCTGTTGTTATAAATACTGCACAGTTTCTTTGTTCCTCGGTGGAAGAACATTTGGGTTGGTTTCCTTTTTGGATGATTAAGAACAATGCTGCTAGGGACCTTCATGGATAAGATTTTGTGGGGCCATATGCTTTCAGTTTTTATAGGTATATACCTAGGAGGGGAGTTGTTGGGTCACGCGGTATCTGTGTTATACTATTTGAATTCCTGCAAGACTCTTTCCCAAATGATTGTACCCTTTTCCATTCCTGCCAACAGTGCGTGAGGGTTGTAATTTCTCCACATCCTTGCCAATGTTTATCTGTCTTTTGGATGATAAATGTTCTGTGGGTGTGAAATGTTAGGTCACCCTGATTTGGCTTTGGATTTCCTTCATGATGAACTATTTTTGACTTCTGTTCATGTGCTTCATGGCTCTTTGGATGTCTTCCTTGGAGACATGTCTGTTGAGGTCATTGGCCTAATTTTTAACGGGTTGTTTGTCTTTTCCTAAGTTGTAATACTTCTTTTGATGTTCTAGATATGTTTCTTATTTGTTATATGAGTTGCAATATTTTCCTCCATTTTATGACTTCTCTTTTCATTTTCCAACACCGTCCCTTGAATCACCAAATGTTTACATTTTAGTTATGGCCCATTTAGACTGGTGTGTTTTTGTTCTCATTGGTTTCCATGAATTGTTTAAGTTTTTCTTTGATTTCCTGGTTGACCCATTCTTTTTTTTTTTTTAATATTTTTATTTATTTATTCATGAGAGACAGAGAGAGAGAGGCAGAGGGAGAAGCAGGCTCCCCGCTGAGCAGGGAGCCCGATGAGGGACTCAATCCCAGGATCCTGGGATCACGACCCAAGCCAAAGGCAGACGCTTAACCATCTGAGCCACCCAGGCGCCCTGGTTGACCCATTCTTAAGCAGTGGGGTCTTCAGCATCCAAGTGTTTGAATTTCTTCAAAATTTTTTCTTGTGTTTCAGTTCCAGTTTTAAAGCATAGTGGTCTGTGGAGGGAGAGATGAACCATGAGAGACTATGGACCTGAGAAACAAACAGGGTTTTAGAGGGGAGGGGGGAGGGGGGATTGGTTAGCCCGGTAATGGCTATTAAGGAGGGCACGTACTGCATGGAGCACTGAGTGTTATACGAAAACAATGGATCATGGATCACTACATCAAAAACTAATGATGTATTGTATGGTGACTAACATAACATAATAAAATTAAAAAAAATAAAGCATAGGGTCTGATCATATGCAGGGAATAATCTCTATCTTTTGGTATCAGTTGAGACCTGATTTGTGACCCAGTATGTGGTCTATTCTGGAGAAAGTTTCATGTGCACTCAAGAAGAATGAGTATTCTGTTGTTTTAGGGTGGAGTGTTCTGTATATATCTACGAGGTCCATCTGGTCCAGTGTGTCATTCAAAGCTCTTGCTTCTCTGTTGATTTTCTGCTTAGATGATCTGTCTATTGCTGAGAGTGGAGTATTGAGGTCTCCTACAATTAACGCATTGTTATCAATATGACTCTATGTTTTGGTTAATAGTTGGCTTATGTAGTTGGCCCAATTGTTTGATCTTTTTGTTGGATAGACCCTTTAAGAATGATATAGTGTCCTTCTGTGTCTCTAACTACAGTCTTTACCTTAAAATCTAATTTGTCTGATATAAGAATTCCTACCCCAGCTTTCTTTTGAGGTCCTTTGGCATGGAAGATGGATCTCCATCCCTTCACTTTCAGTCTGGATGTATCTTTAGGTTCCAAATGAGTCTCTTGTAGACAGCATATGGATGGGTCCTGTCTTTTTATCCAAAATACAACCCTGTGCTGTTTTATGGGAGCATTTAGGCTGTTCACATTGAGAGTGATTATTGAAAGATATGAATTTATTGTCATCATGTTGCCTGTGAATTCCTTGTTTCTACAGATTGTCTCTGTAAATTTCTGTTGTAGATCACTCTTGGGTTCTTTCTCCTTTTATAGAACCTTCCTTGCAAGGCCAGCTTAGTGGTCACATATTCTTTCCACTTCTTCCAGTCGTGGAAGCTCTGCATCTCTCCATCCATTCTAAAATGACAGCCTTGCTGGATAAAGTATTCTTGGCTGCATGTTCTTCTCATTTAGTACCCTGAATATGTCTTGCCAGGCCTTTCTGGTTTGCCAGGTCTCTGTGGATAGCTCTGACATTATTCTGATGTTCCTCCCTCTGTACGTAAGGAATCTCTTCCCCCTAACTGCCCTTAAGAGGGTTTCCATAGTTCTAAGATTTGCGAGTTTTACTATTACGTGCTGGGGCATTGGTCTCTTTTCCTTGATCTTGGGAGGGGTCCTCTATGCCTCTAGGCCACGAATGTTTATTTCATTCCCCAGATTAAGGAAGTTCTCAGCTATTTGCTCAAATGTAACTTCTAGTCCTCTCTCTCTCTCTACCCCTCAGGGATCCCAATAATTCTGACTTTGCAGTGTTTCATGACATCACTTATTTCTTTAATTCTGTTTTCATGGATTTTAAGCTGATTTTTCCAAGCCTCCTTTTTTTCCTTCTTTTCGATCAGTTGGTCTTCTAGATCACTATTCGTTGTTCTGCCTCATTTACCCTAGCTGTTAGAGTATCTAGATTAGATTTGATCTCATTGCTAGCATTTTTAAGTTCTGCCAGTTCTGCTCCCATTTCTGCCCTTAGAGACTCTATGTTGCCATTAATTGATCTCTCCATTCTAGCTATCATCTTCATAACTGTTACCCTGAAGTCCCATTTATGACATCTTGGTTATATCTGTATCCATTTGTAAATCTGTGACAGAAGTCACAGTGTCTGAGTGTTTCCTATTTTGGGGGTTTCTCCTCTTAGTCATTCTGTTGAGGGGTGGTTGAGGGAATGTACAGAGTCCAAATTATTGACCACAACCCAAGCAAGATGCACCTCTTTTATAGGGACCTTAGGGTTTTCAGCCTCTTGTTCTTCCAGCCTGTCTTCTGGGGGAGGGGCCTGCCCCACTGTTACTCAGGCAACCCTGTTTGGGCAGAGTTGCTCTGTCCCCTGTGGTGGGGGATGGGCTCAGTGAAAACTGTTTTATTTGGGCTTTTTTTCTCTGGTGGCTTTCCCTGGTGGCTTTTTGCATCTCTTCTGAGAGAGCAGAAGTGACTGTTTCCAACCTGTCTGTTCTTCAGTGAGCTCTCCAAGCCACTGTCTCCGTTTCTGTCTGTGTTGCTAAAACCGCAGAGTCCTGGGTTGTGCGCCCTTCAGCAGCACTCCCAGCCCTCGCTTCCAGGTCCTGGCACGTCTCTGCCCTTTTTGCTTCTAAAACCGCCAGCTGCCCCCAGTTTGCCCGTGTGGCCCCGCCACTCCAGTTTCAGTCCGGGGGATGCCCTAAAGTCCTTTCCCCACAGCTACTGGTCTGCAAGTCTGTGCCTGGTCCCCAGCATGGGAGGCTTTCACTATCCAGCAGTGCAGGATCCCAGAGGCTCCTTCCGCCTTCCGTTTATCTTCCGATATCTGCCCACAGAATCATGGCTCCCTGCTTCATATCTTGAAACTAACTGCCAATGATATTCTGTTTGTAGAGATCCAGATATATCTTCTTACATCTCAGGCTGATTTCGTTGGTGTTCAGAGTGGTCTGGTAGATATCCAGCTCAATTCAGGGGACTGGTTGGAATAGGGTCTCCTACTCCTCCACCATCTTTGCACTTCCCACTCCAGCTTTATTTAATTCTTAAATGGGTTTCTGTTACATTCACCAGTAAAATCACACTAACACATCTTGAAAGTAAGCCCTTGGCCTTTGCCATCTCAAAAATCTGTATGTGGCTGAAATGTGGCTCTTGTCCTTCCTTGCTAAAAATTGCCTACTCACAAATGGACTGAAGTCAAGAACTAAACACTGCAAAATACAAATGTAAATTTACCAAGGAGATTCAAAGGAGTTTAAATCCTGACCAGGTTTCAATTATGGTATTGATCCAAAAGGTAAGCATGCTTACAACCAACTTCTGGAGGATTTAAGGACCATTTTGGGTTCCATTCTGATGGAGTCTCCCAGATCAGCAAACATTACTGGAGTCAAAAGTGAGGTCTCCAACCCAAAGTGTAGACTGCTGGTCAAAGGTGGGGCACCAACACTGCATGGTAACCTGGGGAAGAGATGACTCTATCTGATCTTCCCTACTGCCCTTGCACAGGCAGGCCCCAACAGGCTGCAGCTGTGCTCCCACCCTGTGGCTTCTGAGTGATGGTGCCCAAAGGAACTGGATGGGACACCAGAGATTCATGACAGCCCAAGAAAGGGAGCCAGGGGTGGGGAAGGGAGAGAGAGGGACTCCCAGCCCCAGGGTGCCTGGGCAAATGCTGGGGCACTCCGGGCTGGCAGGCGCAGCACTGGCCAGGTCCTCCATGTTCTGCTGGTGCAAGCACCCCTCTCCAGGCTTTCCTGGGACCACCCTTGGGCCTCACTTGAGAGGCCCTGTAGAACCTTCTGGAGTTTGGCCACCTAGCTTTGGGGAGGTCATGTGGGAGGGGTGGGATGGGCAGCAGGGAGGTGGGTAAGGCAGGGAAGGTCCCAGGGCCCCCCCTCCCCACTTCACTGGGACTGCCCTTCATGCCCTTTCCGTGCCTTTACCTGACTGGCCTGTGGAAACTTTTGGTGTCTGGCCACTGAATAGGTGAGGGGGGCAGGTGGGCAGGAAGTGGCAGAAAGGAGGAGATGGGGGAAGGGGTTTGCAGTCTGGCTCAGCACTGCTGGAGTCCTTACAATCCTCCTGGTGCAAGCACCTCCCCACCAATCTGCCCTGCAATACACCAGGCATGCCTGTCTTGTGCATTCTCTGTGTGGCCCCGTGGAACATTTTGGTGCCAGGCAACAGAACAGGAGGGTAAGGACGTTGGGGCAGGGCAGCATCTGGAGGGAAAGCATGGGTCAGTTGGGCAGGGATTTGGCCAGAAAGGAGGCAGAGGACAGGGTAGATGGACTCAATGCATTTGAGGTGCTCTCACTCCCTGGGTGTGAGTGCCCCATTGTGGCTTCCCCAGGACCGCCAGGGTGTGCCTATCCTGGGTCTCCCCTGAGTGGCCCCATGGGGCTGCCCTACTAAGAGCAGGTGTTGGTGGGACAACCAGTGTGGGACACCATGAGGTCACCCCCACAAGGGCACTTGTGATGAGCACTGGGTGTCTTATGTAAGTGATGAATTCACTGAATTCTACTCCAGAAACCACTATTGCACTATAACTAAATAAAATGTAATAATAAAAAAGAGTTCTCTCATTAATGCCTATCACTCATCTAGCCCATCACCCACCCACCTCCCTCCATCAACTCTCAGTTTTTTCTCTAGCATTAAAAGTCTCCTATGGTTTGTTTCCCTCTCTTGCTTTTTACCCCCTTCCCACATGTTCATCTGTTTTCCTTTTTAAATTCCACATATGATGGTTTCACTCATATGTGGAACATAAAAAATAGCACAGAGGATCATAGGGGAAGGGAGGGAAAATTGAATGGGAAGAAATCAGAGAGGGAGACAAACCATGACTGACTCTTGACTCTGGGAAACAGGGTTGTAGAACGGGAGGTGGGTGGGGCTATGGGCATTAAGTGATGGGCATTAAGAAGGGCACGTGATGTGATGAGCACTAGGTTTTATATGTAACTAATAAATCATTTAACACTGCATGAAAAACTAATGATGTACTCTATGTTGGCTAATTGAATTTAAATAAAAAAAAGTTTGTGGCAATGAAAAATATTCCACATGAGTGAGATCATATGGTATTTGTCTTTGACTTATTTCACTTAGTGTAATACACTCTAGCTCCATCCACATCCTTGCAAATGGCAAGATTTCATTCTTTTTGATGGCCAAGTACTTTTCCATTGTATATATATACTCCACTTCTTTATCCATTCATCAGTCGATGGACATTTGGGCTCTCTCCAGAGTCTGGCTATTGTTGATAATGTTGCCATAAACATGGGGTGTATGTGCCTCTTTGTTTTTTTTTTTTTTACTGTTTTAATTTAATTTAATTTAATAATTTTATTTTATTATGTTATGTTATGTTAGTCACCATACAGTACATCATTATTTTTTTATTGTTATGTTAATCCCCATACATTACAGCATTAGTTTTAGATGTAGTGTTCCATGATTCATTGTTTGGGCATAACACCCAGTACTCCATGCAAAATGTGCCCTCTTTAATACCCATCACCAGGCTAACCCATCCTCCCCCTCCCAGAACCCTCAGTTTCTTTTTCAGAGTCCACCATCTCTCATGGTTCATCTATCCCTCCGATTTCCCCCCCTTCATTCTTCCCCTCCTGCTATCTTTTTTTTTTTCTTAACATATATTGCATTATTTGTTTCATAGGTACAGATCTGAGATTCAACAGTCTTGCACAATTCACAGCACTTACCAAAGCACATAACCTCCCCAGTGTCTATACCCAGTCAGCCCATCCCTCCCACCCCCCCCCCCACTCTAGCAACCCTCAGTTTGTTTCCTGAGATTAAGAATTCCTCATATCAGTGAGGTCATATGATACATGTCTTTCTCTGATTCACTTATTTCACTCAGCATAATACCCTCCAGTTACATCCACGTCGTCGCAAATGGCAAGATCTCATTCCTTTTTTTTTTAATTATTTTTTTTTATTCTTATGTTAATCCCCATACATTACATGATTAGTTTTAGATGAAGT
>NW_027700512.1:0-345 GCF_054177405.1 Leptonychotes weddellii | reverse complement strand
GTAAGTAATAAGTAGTACTAACAGATCTCACGTTTCCTAGTCCTGCATTCTTCCTGCAGATACACAGTGCTTTGACCCAGGCTCAAAGTTGCCAAAGTGAACATTTTTTAACTTTTAGGCTGGTAAAGTGACAGTAAAGTTTTCATAGGTGCTGTGGCTCCTAGGGGCTTCTTATCGGGCCATTCACTCCATTGGCACAGTTCAGTCTTTGAACTGAGAGGAGCTTCTGGAAATACAGGGAGAGGACAAAGGGGAGAGGGGCCCAGGGCTTTGACCTTTGCCTTAAACCCCAAATGAAAGGATTCTCCCCCAAAGAATTAAGGTAGCCCCTATTCTTTCTCCTCC
>NW_027700511.1:0-345 GCF_054177405.1 Leptonychotes weddellii | reverse complement strand
GGATCGAGTCCCGCATCGGGCTCCCTGCTCTGCAGGGAGTCTGCTTCTCCCTCCGACCCTCCCCCCTCTCATGTGCTCTCTCTCATTCTCTCTCTCTCAAATAAATAAATAAAGTCTTTAAAAAAAAAATTAAAAAAAAAAAGCTGATCATATGTTTTCCTGTCACTCCATTTTTAGCTTAATTTTACTGCATTTAAATTATTATATTTAAATTATTTTGTAGATTATTTACTTAATTTATTCAAATTCCTGCATGCAATACAGTACAAGTTTTACTATATGCAAATTGCTGTATACAATATGGTTTGAATTTTTACTGCATTTAAAACAATGAACATAAAGCCA
>NW_027700510.1:0-345 GCF_054177405.1 Leptonychotes weddellii | reverse complement strand
ATTTTTACATAATCTTTTTGACTCTTTCTTATAGTACCCATCTCTCTGCTGAAATTCTCCATCTGTTCTTACATGTAGTCTACGTTTTACCCTTGATGATTTAACTTATTAATCTTAGTTATTTTATTTGTTTATTCATTTGAAGACTTACATCCCCCACATGATTCAATGCTTTAGTCCATTCTGAATGTAACTGTTATTCTAAATTTAACATTTATCATTCCTATGCTTTTATTTATGAATTTACCACACATGTCCCCCCAATCATTTGGCACATCTCTTAACTTCTCTTACATATTTGCTACTTTTTAAACTCTTTTTGGGGCATTTAGGATATTTTCTTTG
>NW_027700509.1:0-345 GCF_054177405.1 Leptonychotes weddellii | reverse complement strand
GTTGGCCATATAACCTCTAAATTGTCCTTATTACTTGTTGGACTATAGGAAAATCCTTACTGCCAGCTGTGCTCATCTTTTTGTCTCCAAACACACTGTGAGCTCTATGCATTCAATGACTCACCCACCTGGTACCGTCAGATTGTAAAATACTTTCTGGACACATTATCGGGTATATTCATGAGAAAATCAATAAACAATATTTAGAAGGGTGCGTAGCTACTATTTATAGGTTAGAAGATGACAGGTTATCAGGTGAGCTAGTGATAGGGTTGTAATAATGCCTAATTCAGTTCCTAGGACGTGGTCAGTAGCTGTAACTGTAACTAATAACATATTTTTTTT
>NW_027700508.1:0-345 GCF_054177405.1 Leptonychotes weddellii | reverse complement strand
TACCTGCTGGCTGGGTTCTCGTTGTATTCCATCATAGATAAGATGAGTGCCAAGAATCTCAAGCCTTCTTTTTTTTTAATCTTGTGTTTTTTAAAGTTTGGATGAGGTATAAGATAGGGTCAAAATTCCTCACTGATATGAGGAATTTTTTTTTTTAAAGATTGTATTTATTTATTTGACAGAGAGATAGACAGAAGAGCACAAGCAGAGGGAACGGCAGAGGGAGAGGGAGAAGCAGGCTCTGCACTGAGCAGGGAGCCTGATGTGGGACTAGATGCCAGGACCCTGGAATCGTGACCTGAGCCGAAGGCAGACGCTTAACCATCTGAGCCCCTCAGGTGCCTG
>NW_027700507.1:0-345 GCF_054177405.1 Leptonychotes weddellii | reverse complement strand
TATTCCTAGATTCTTTTAATTCTATTCCATTGGTCTGTATACCTATCCTTAGGATAGTACCACACTGTTCTAACTATTGTGGCTTTGTAGAATTGTGTGTTGTCCAACTTTGTTCTTCTTTTGTAAGATTTTTTGTGGCTATTCAAGGTTCCCTGCAATTTCATATGTATTTGAGGATTGGCTATTACATATCTGCGCAAAAAGGCTGGTAGAGATTTGATAGAGAGATTGTACTCAATAATCTGTAGCTTGCTTGCATGATATTGCAATCTTACCAAAATTATGACTTCCAATCCATGAACACAGGATGTCTTTCCCATTTATTTAGATCTTCTTTCATTTCTT
>NW_027700506.1:0-345 GCF_054177405.1 Leptonychotes weddellii | reverse complement strand
CTGTTATTTTGCTCTTACATTTGATTCTATACATAGGTGTCTATTAAAATTTAAAGAGGGCATTTATTTACATTTGGGTTGTGTCTTTGCATGCAGAATGGATGCAGTCAACAGTCAAATGAAACTCAGTTAACACCTCCCAAACATTTTTTTAATCTTCAAAATAACCATATTTGAGTAAGTGTGTGTGTGTGTGTGTACACAATCTAATTACTAAGGATCAAATCAGAATATATGAGAGGACCAGGGTTGGACAAAAGTGTCTAGGTAACAGCCACATAATAAAAGTCCAGATGGCAATAAAACTCTTGAATGATGAATTTGTGACCACCACCCCTAAAGATC
>NW_027700505.1:0-345 GCF_054177405.1 Leptonychotes weddellii | reverse complement strand
GGTCATGATCCTGGAGTCCCTGGATCGAGTCCCGCATCGGGCTCCCTGCTCGGCAGGGAGCCTGCTTCTCCCTCTGACCCTCCCCTCTCTCATGTGCTCTCTCTCTCTCATTCTCTCTGTCTCAAATAAATAAATAAAATCTTTAAAAAAAAAAAAAAAAAAAACCAATTCGTGTAACTGATCATATCAACAGACATATCATCTCAATAGATTCAGAAAAGGATTTGACAAAATTTAAAATCCACTCAAGATCTCTCAGGAATCTAGGAATTAAGAGGAATTTCTTTTAAAGGGCAACTACCAAAAATCTACACTAATATCAAGCTTAATGATGAAAGATGGCAT
>NW_027700504.1:0-345 GCF_054177405.1 Leptonychotes weddellii | reverse complement strand
GAGTTCCGGTTCATGCTACAACCTGGATCGACCCTGATAACGTTATGCTGAATGAAAGAAGTCAGACACAAAAGGTCACGTATCATAGGATTCCAGTTACATGAAGTATCCAGAATCAGTAAATTTCTAGAGACAGAAAGCAGACCGGTGATTCCTGGAACTAGAATGAAGGGAGGAATGGGGAGTCACTATTTAATGGGTATGAGGGTTCCTTTTGGGGTGACGAAAATGTTTTGCAACTTGACAGAAGTGGTAGTTGCAGGGGGCCTGGGTAGCTCAGTCAGTTAAGTGTCTGACTCTTGATTTCGGCTCAGAGTCATGAGATCAAGGCCCGCATTGGGCTCC
>NW_027700503.1:0-345 GCF_054177405.1 Leptonychotes weddellii | reverse complement strand
CCCGCATCGGGCTCCCTGCTCGGCGGGAAGCCTGCTTCTCCCTCTCCCACTCCCCCTGCTTGTGTTCCTTCTCTCGCTGTGTCTCTCTCTGTCAAATAAATAGATAAAATCTTTAAAAAAGAAAAGTGTAAACATACCTCCGCAAAATATTTTTTATAAAAATGATCATACAGTCTTATTCTTATTAGCCCCAAATTGGTGACAACTGAATGTATGTTAGCTGGAAAATGGATAAAGACATTGAGGGGGTTTTTTTGGGTTTTTTATTTTTATTTTTTGAAATTTTTTTATTCTTATGTTAATCCCCATACATTACATCATTAGTTTTAGATGTAGTGTTCCATG
>NW_027700502.1:0-6368 GCF_054177405.1 Leptonychotes weddellii | reverse complement strand
CTCGGGTTTATTTTAGGGGAGAATGCTTGGGATAGGGTGAGGCTGGAACTCACTCTTCTGAAAGCCCGGATGCCCTCCCTTTCATACATCTGCGGGTACTGTCGTCCACCCCAGCCTCTGCGGAGCCGGCACTCTTGTTAAGGGCTTTAGGCCTCTCCATTGCCCCCCTTCCCAATTTGGAATTATGCTGCTACACATTTTATTTTCGCAAGAAGGTGATTTGGGGTCGGAAAGCTGAACGTTGATGACAGCCAAATCTTTCCCCGATCTTTCCGTTTATCTGTTAATCCTTATCATCTGTATTCCGTACAGCTCCTGAGGGGAGGCTGGTAAGGGGCCTCCAAAGCATAAATAGATCCGGCCTCAGTTGGGTCCTCCAGCATTTCTTTTTGTGAATTATACACAGTTCTTCTCCACCTCGGTCACTGTATACCAGATGTGAAAGGTGTCAGGACAATATATTTCACCATCACTTACAGGCTATTAGCTTTAATGATGTACCAATATTCCTAAAATTTCCCTTTCCCAGACAGTTGTAGAAACAACGCAGCGTAAAATAAAATCCAACATTTATTCTATGCATAACAGATTAGGTGGCTGAGGTGAGTGAGATACCCCTGAAGCTATTAAAGTTGTATTTGCTCTCACAATATTCAGAGTATTTTCAATGGCAAATTCTCAAGTGATTTTGCATTTCTCTATGATTACACACAGAGTCATTGTTTTAATTAATTGAAGTCTGATAAGGAGCATTGTACTGCTGATTTGGTAGTAAATTTTTAAAGCATTATTTTCTTAAAGCAAGATTTTTTTTTTTTTTTTAAACACACTTACTGAAATTACAAGACATCTAGCTTTCGGATTTCCCTACTGCCTGCCTGCATTCACCACTTGATACACAGCCCAAGCCCGGGTAGCCTGACAGCCTACTCCGCCGCAAGCTGCAAGCGGTTTCCTAGGCAACCGACACTTGGCCAATGAATGAAGAGGAATTGAAAGAGACTGCCAATCCATCATTATTTCCTTTTTTCACTCTTCTTAATACTCTCCAGCTAGAAATATTGGAAAGCTACCAATCCTAACACCGACGTAAAGGAGTCGAATGCCCAGAGGAAGGGGTCGCAGCCCCATAGTGTGACTGTGGCGAAGGAGATGGTGCACGGGCTTCCTGGGCCCCACCGAGACCTCTGCTTTCTCAGCTTTGTCACTCTCTCTGTTTCTATGCCACTGTCCTCCCCCTTTCCTCTCCCAGGCCTTCCCCTCCCCCGATGAGAAGCTAGCAGCTCCCAGCAGAGCTGCCCTGGTGCTCTTTAGTCCAAGGGTTGTCGGGCTGTGAGTCTCAGAGCCCCTGTCCTTCCGAGGTCGTGGGGCTCCGGGGGGAGCAGCCGGCCCAGGTAGCAAAAGACTAGAATGAGCAGGGAAAATTCTGAGTCCGTGAGTGCAGGGCAGTGCGGAAATATATGCTTTTGTTCCTCGGTAAGGCTGGCTGTTTTTCCGTTGCCTGCGTTCGAATTTGAGTTCAAATGGCCTCAGTCCAGGCGGAGTGCTGAGCTTTCACCGAAGAGATTTGCCTTCTTTGTCAAACAAATGGGCAGAGGGGGTAGAACCCGGCTTTCCAAGGCACCGCCTCCCTAGTGTAAGCCGGCTCTCCTCCCCCACAGTATCAGTGATCTGTAAGATCCTCGGGCTGGGGGAGGGCAAAGCCAGAGAATGCTTGGTCTGGGAATCCTAGGTAAATGGCATTTCACCATACAGAGCCAGATGGTGTAGAAAACAGAAACAGAGGAATAGAAAGTACCCTTACATGGGAACATTACAAAATGCTAAGATTGACAGGGCGCATCTTGCAAGGTGCAGTCCATGAAATCAACAAATTTATAAATAAATCCCTTATGAAATGAATTGAGTACACACACGCAGATAGGCCTCGGGAGCCATTTTCAGAGTCAGTGCCAGACAGCTGTGGGGTAAGGTGATTGCAGATCTGCCACCCCACCTTAGAGGCTGTTGCATCAGCAGGGGCTGCTCACGAAGGTCTAGGCAGTGCTCCGTTGCTCTTCTACTTCTGCTCTTAGACCTTTGCTTGCCGTTTAAATAAAATTAAAACTATATTGAGGGGCATCTGGGTGACTCAGTTGGTGAAGCCTCCGACTCTTGATCTCAGCTCCGGTCTTGGTCTCGGGGTCATGAGTTCAGTCCCCGTGTTTAGCTCCACGATGGGCATGGAGCCTACTTAAAAACAAACAAAACAAAACAAAACACCCCTGTGTATTCAGATAGATAGATACACACATACCTATGGTAACACCCTTTGTCTCCTGGATTGAGATGCCTGGTGGATATTAACTATGTCTTCATTGAAGAAAGAAACAGGGCAGCTTCTGAACAGGAACTCTTAAGAGCTTGACATGCCCAGCCCACTTGTGAGTGCCACCACATATCTGTGGTACATTGTCAAGAAAATAATGCATTAAGGGAACCTCTGGGAAAACTCTCTACCTCTTTCAAAATAACCCCGTAGAAAGGAAACTTACTAAAAGAGACTGTTTTTCACATATACCCAGAAAATTGAAAGCAGAATTTCAAAGAGATCATGTTCACAGCAACATTATATACAACAGCTAAAAGGTGGAAGAACTCAAGTATTCATCGACAGATGAAATAAAATGTGGCATACACATACAATGGAATATCACTCAGCCTTTAAAAAAAAGGAAATCCTGACATAACATGGAGGAACTCTGAAGATATTAGGCTAAGGAAATAAACCAGCTATCAGAAGACAAATGTTATATGATTTCATGTATATGAGGTCCCTAGAATAGTCAAATTCATAGAGTCAGAAAGAATGGTGGGGGAAAAAAAAGAAAAAAGAAAGAATGGTGGTCGCCAGGGGCTGAGAGGAAGGGATAATGGGGAGTTCATGTTTAATGGGGACAGAGTTTCAGTTTTGCAAGATGAAAAGAGCTCTGGAGATGGATGGTGGTGATGGTTGCAGAGCATTTAGAGAATGTACTTAATGCCACTGAATTTACACTTAATAATGGCTAAGATGGCAAGTGTTGTGTTTTGTGCATTTTACCACAATTAGAAATGAAAAAAAAAATTAGGATTAATTCTTAGTATCTCCTAAATATTAAGTGGTATTTTTTTGTCTTGGTTCTAGTATAGTGCTCTAAGTTTCTCAGTAAAAGGTACATAATGATAGATAGATGATAGATAGATAGATGATAGATAGATAGATAGGTAGGTAGATATTCTTTTTTTTTTTTTTAAAGATTTTTATTTATTTATTTGACAGAGAGAGAGATAGCGAGAGCAGGAACACAAGCAGGGGGAGTGGGAGAGGGAGAAGCAGGCTTCCTGCCGAGCAGGGAGCCCGATGTGGGACTCGATCCCAGGACCCTGGGATCATGACCTGAGCCGAAGGCAGACGCTTGACGACTGAGCCACCCAGGTGCCCGGTAGGTAGATATTCTTAAAACCAATGTCAATATCATCATTTATCTCTCCTCCTTTTTCAGGTGAACTGAGGAGTCTGGGCCCTGGAGCCTGGACCCAGCCAGACTGGAACGAGTCACCGAAGGTTCTTGGTCTTGTCACAAGAATGAATTCAAGGACAGAATGAATTCAAGGACGCAGCACAGTGGATGACTAACAGAAGCAGGAAAGTTTATTAAAGTAAAAGGTACACTACAGAGCTCCAGCTGGAGAGAGAGTGGCTCACCCTGGGGGTTGGTTTCCAATCTTTTACTGATAGTTGTTAACCAGGGGGCAGAATATTCATTACTTGGGGCAGGAAGCAAGGAGGGTTTCATTGCTTTTTCTTCCTAATTTGGTCAGGGGTTTCCTGTCATCACATCCGCCATCTTGGGCCTGCCTGGTTTGATTGCCTTAGGGAGTGCTGGCAGGACAGGCCTCTGACCTTCCCAATAGCTGGCCACGACTTCCTTGTTGCTGACTCCCCGCCACCCCCCATCCTGTTAGAGCCTATATAGCTGCCTACTCTAACATTTCCCTGGGCCAATTTACCACTGAAAGTGATGTCAGAGACAACCAAACTAGTAATTGGACCATGGGATTTCTTCACTCATACATCTCCACTGACACCCTATAGCTTGTAGTGTCTGGTCCAAATTCTTAACATAGAATTCAGGTCCTTTGAATCTGGGTGTGATCCACCTTTCCAGGGTTACCAGCCACCCCTCCACCTAGACACAGTACATTCCAGGAGACTTGGACTTGCCCATTGCTCTCTTTTCTAGGCTATGTTCTCTGAGTCCCTGAGTCTCTGCTCATACTGTTCCCTCAATCTGCAATGAGCCTCTCCTTTTCTTCCTCTGTTGACATTTCATTCATTCTTCATGACGCAGCTCAACTATCTGTGATCTGTCCCCCCAGTTGCCAGGAACAATGAACTGCCTATGCTATGCACACCCAGAAGTTTCTTCCTACACCTACTACAGGTTCTGCATTTATTACATGAAAGCAGTGGTCACCAAGCTTTTCCAATAAAAAAAGAAAAGTTGAGCATACATTCCCAATATATGTATATTTATTTATCATAAACTATATATGTGTATTTTTATAAGCCAGTATTTCAAGGTGTATATACTTAGTATGAGATACATCATTAATGATACCAGATGTTAAGATTTCAAATACACTTTTCTAGAACTTTCCATCTTATTTTGGTCAACATCTTGCCATACTTGAGTTCCTCATGGTTTTCTGACCTGGCAGTGAGCCTGACTAAGAGCTTGTAGAAGCAGCAGAGTGTCAGCTCTGCTATTTCCTTATGTGTCTGCATCATTAATATCATTCTTCACTTCGCAACTTCTTTGCTGTAGTGTTTTAAGCCTCTTGTCCATTTGTGAGGATCAGTGGAGCAAAATCTAGATAATATGATCAGTAAACCCACTGTCAATTTCTCTTTTATGGACCTCCCTTTCCAAGGACTGATGCACAACATGTGACCAGAAGATAGAAGCATCCTGTGAGGACACCAGTGTCATCTGGAACATTAACTATTTAAAGAGTAACTTATTTTTCTAGGAAATAAGTATAAAAAGGAGTACTCACAGTTTCTCTTCACACTACAAAAGATGCTCTTGCCTGTCCCACTCTGACCTTCAGATTAGATTAGAGTAAGTTCCATAGATGCCTCAGTTTCCCACTGGTTTGTGACTCCTTGATGGCAGGGACCATACCATGTCTTATTAACCTTTGTATCTCCCACATTGCCTGGAACTAAGTATAGGCGAACAACAACTAGTCCTTGAGTAAATAAAATACCTCAAATAGAGTAGATGGCCACCAGAAAAAGCCTGGTTCTTTCTTTCTTTTTTTTTTTTTAAAGATTTTATTTATTTATTTGTCAGAGAGAGAGGTAGAGAGAGCACAAGCAGGGGGAATGGCAGGCAGAGGGAGAAGCAGGCTCTCCGCTGAGCAAGGAGCCGGATACAGGACTCCATCCCAGGACCCTGGGATCATGACCTGAGCCGTAGGCAGACGCTTAACCGACTGAGCCACCCAGGAGTCCCAACCTGGTTATTTCTAACTTGAAACAAGAGCAGGTTATGCTGCAGGTAAGTAGTAAGAAACTGTCCTTCTCCTTCTTCATCATTACCTCCCAGCCCACCCAGGTTAAGTCCCATCCTTCTCGGACTCTGCTGTTCCAGCTGGATGGTGGACACTGTTCCAGAAAATGGGGCCTTCTCTGGAATGATCTTTTAATACCCTCCAAGCAGCTGCCCAATCCTTCTCTTGCATTTGCACCCTCTCTTATCCACATTGGTAATGCATGACTGACATTCCTGGGGAAGACTACCTAGTAGGGCAGAAGGGAAGGAGAGAAGGAGCTCAGTTTTTAGAAATCAGCATTGATTGATGATTGTGTCTTCTTTCTCAGCATATAAATCAGGGGACTTAATCACATAGCTATCTTCATGAGCAGGTTTGGAGATGAAAGAACAAAGTGGGTTTTCCCCCTCCCGAAAGGGGGAGGGAAAACAAAAATGCAAATCCCATCTTTTATGAACTTAGGTGAAAGATGAAACAGTCAATAGCAACTTTCTAGACCTTACTGGTAAAGAAAGAATCCTTTGGCCAACCCAGAAAAAAGATCAAGTCATTCATAAAGGTAGAAAAAATACAGTTGTCCCAGACTTTTCCAAACAATATTCAAAGCTAGAAGATAAGAGAACAATTCTTATAAAATTTTCAAAGACAGTATGTCCCAATATTTGTGTATTCAGTTACACTGCCTTTTAATTTTAAAGGTAACATATTTTTGAACATGGATGAACTAAAGAAATATAGTATCTGTGAGTCATTTTGTAGGAAAAGAAGGGGATCCCAGAGAATGT
>NW_027700501.1:0-345 GCF_054177405.1 Leptonychotes weddellii | reverse complement strand
AGGTCAGCAGCCCATTTCCCAAAGGTGAAATTTCTATTTTCCAAGGGACTGGCAAGAAAAGGTCTTCCAATTACCACCATGAGGGATGGGACACTAGATATTTCAGTGAATAACTTAGTTGACTAATTCCTATTCTAATTGAATCTATGTTTTTCGCCTTTGGAGGGAGCTGGACTTCATGATCTTTTCAATAAGCCTACATAACTGTGTACTAAATGTTGCAGTCTTTTGGCCATGCATCATCTACTGTCTCTCTGTGATATCAGTATATCCCCCAGTATATTTCTTTCACTTGGCTCCCTTCTCCATTCTCTGAGTATGGAATTCTAATGTAGTTGACATCAC
>NW_027700500.1:0-345 GCF_054177405.1 Leptonychotes weddellii | reverse complement strand
CTTCCTTCTACTAAATTTGGACTTTGTTCTTTTTCTAGTGGCTTTATGTATAAGGTTAAATTATTTATTTGAGATTTTTCTTGTTTCTTGAGGTAGGCCTGTATCACTATAAACTTTCCTCTTAGAAGTGTTTTTCAGTGTCCCATAGGTTTTTTTTTTTTTTATGTTATGTTTATGTTAGTTTTTGATGTAGTGGTCCATGATTCATTGTTTGTGCATAACACCCAGCGCTCCATGCAGAACATGCCCTCCTTAATACCCATCACCAGGCTAACCCATCCCCCCACCCCCTCCCCTCTAGAACCCTCAGTTTGTTTCTCATAGTCCATAGTCTCTCATGGTTCG
>NW_027700499.1:0-345 GCF_054177405.1 Leptonychotes weddellii | reverse complement strand
TTTCTTCAAAAAGGGAAAATGAGATCGACTTGGCCAATCAGTACCTGTTTCAGTAAAAATTTTGGAGAGAAATTGATGGAGGGCACTAGCAGGAGCTAAAAAACCAGTTTAAGGTGGTCACGCACACAAAAGTGATGGCATGATGGGGGAGGAGAGCAGAATCTATGAGCTGGCATGAACTGTGAGACAGAGAATTAAGGGAAGGAAGGATGAGTCAGTTGGCTGGCAACATGAAGACTGGGAAAAACAAAGCCCAAGAGTTAAGTCATTCTGATGGTAGACGTTCCATTGATTCCTGCTGCTGAGGGGCTTCCTAGAGCCACCCTAAATAAGAGCTCCCTGACT
>NW_027700498.1:0-345 GCF_054177405.1 Leptonychotes weddellii | reverse complement strand
TTTTAAGGATACACAGAGACATATAAACACTCTGCGTGTGTGTTCTTTAAAAATACTCAGTGTGAACAAACATTGATAAGAATTGACTGGTGGGGAAGCCTCCGTAATTTTCCTTGATGCCTGGAACAAACAGGGAATTCCTTTAGTACTCCTTCTTCCCCTGTCATATTCCTTACCTCCCAACCAGTTCTCTCTCTCTCTTTTTTTTTTTTTTAATTTTATTATGTTATGTTAGTCACCATACAATACATTAGTTTTTGATGTAGTGATCCACAATTCGTTGTTTTCGTATAACACCCAGTGCTCCATGAAATACGTGCCCTCCTTAATACCCATCACTGGGCT
>NW_027700497.1:0-345 GCF_054177405.1 Leptonychotes weddellii | reverse complement strand
TGATCACATTGATGGAGATGTCAGCACAGGCCAACTTCAGGACAGCCAGGATCTCACAGGTGAAGTGGTTGATGACATTGTCCCCACAGAAGGGCAGTCGCATTGCTAAGGATGTTTGCACCATGGCAGTCATGCTTCCAGCTGCCCAGGAGCTGACAGCCATGGGCACATAGGCAGCCTTGCTCATGACCACAGGATATCTAAGGGGGTTACAGATGGCCACATAGCGATCAAATGCCATCATGCCCAGAAGCACACACTCTGTGGCTCCCATGGCAAAGGAAAGAAACATCTGCACGGCACAGGCGGAGAAGGAGATGGTTTTCCTGGGGGTCAGGAAGCTGT
>NW_027700496.1:0-345 GCF_054177405.1 Leptonychotes weddellii | reverse complement strand
CCAGGCACCCCCCCGACTGACTTATTTTGCTTAGCTCTATTCTTGTTGTTGCCAATGGAAAGATTTCATTCTTTTTGATGGCTGAATAATATTCTATAGAAAGATAGATAGATGACAGAAGATAGATATAGATATATATCACCTCTTCTTTATCCATTCATCAGTCAGTGGATGTTAGGGCTCTTTTGATAATTTGCCTATTGTCAATAATGCTGCTATAAACATCAGGGTGCATGTGTCCCCTCAAATCAGTATTTTTGTGTCCTCTGGGTAAATACCTAGTAGTGCAATTGCTGGATTGTAGGGTAGTTCTATTTTTAACTTTTTGAGGAACTCCATACTGTT
>NW_027700495.1:0-345 GCF_054177405.1 Leptonychotes weddellii | reverse complement strand
GACCACACTGTCCCACGAGGGTTCCACCCCCCGCTTAGCCACCGGAGTGATGTCCCTCAGCGGAGCAGACTTCTAAAAGTTCCGATTTTGTGCTCCACGGCTCTATCACTTGCTAGAAGCGGCCGAGGGAGGCCCCTCCCCCGCCGTCTATCCTCCCGAATATTGCCTCGGATTCACTTCTCCGCAGGTCCTACCTTCCAGAAAGTGGTCGCTTTTCTGTTCAGAGTTGCTGCTCTTCTTTTCTTCGATCTCCTGTTGAGTTAGTAGGTGTTCAGAATGGTTTGATCCCTATCTAGCTGAATTCCTGAGAGGAGACGAAATCCAGGTCTCCTACTCCTCCGCCAT
>NW_027700494.1:0-345 GCF_054177405.1 Leptonychotes weddellii | reverse complement strand
CTCAACGACTGAGCCACCCAGGCGCCAGTGAAGGGTTATTCGTGATCGCTAACAAGGCTGGTCTGTTGGCCTGATTGTTGGCCTAACATTCTTGCTACACCTATGGAAATAATCAGGCTCCAGTGAAGGGTGCTTTCCCCAGCTGAGGCTGTCCTGCTCTAAATACCATACCTTTGCAGGGGCGCCTGGGGGGCTCAGTCGTTTAAGCAGCTGACTCATGGTTTCTGTTCAGGTCGTGATCTCAGGTTGTGGATCAAGCAAGGAGTCTGCTTAGGACTCTCTCTCCTTCTCTCTCTGCCCCTCCCCTTGCTCATGGTTTCTCTCTCTGTCTCTCTCAAATAAATA
>NW_027700493.1:0-345 GCF_054177405.1 Leptonychotes weddellii | reverse complement strand
GGAAGAAATCTAGGATTTCTAGACTTCTGGCTTGTGAATCTAAAAGAATGGTAGTTCCATTACCAGGAATTCAACATAGGGGATAAGGGAGAGAGGACTGAATGAGTCTTGGACATGATGTGCTTAAATGCTTATCAGAAGTCAGTGTGTGTGTGTGTGTGTGTGTGTGTGTGTGTGTGTGTAAGGAGGCTGGGGCTGAAGATCCAGGTATTGGAATCCTCAGTGTTAGAACCCTTTCTAATGGTATCAGAACCTTTAGGAATTTATGGAATTGGCAAGTAGGGTGAGGTGAGAATTCTGGTGAATATCAATACTTAAGGGAAGAGCAAAGGGCTTAATATAAGA
>NW_027700492.1:0-345 GCF_054177405.1 Leptonychotes weddellii | reverse complement strand
TGTACTGCTCTATGGTATTCTCTGTGCTCACAGAGCACACACATATGCACACATATGAATTCTTCTCAGTTTACAAAACTGGGATAATGTATTACATACACTTTATTCTAAAACTTGCCCTTTTTCACTTAACAATATATCATGGCCCTCACTCTAGACCAAACACATTATGGATCTAACTCATTCTTTCTAATAGTTGCATAATAGTCTATCATATGGATGTACTGTAACTTAGTCACTCATTCCCCAGTGGATGAACATTCAGATTTCTTCCAGTTTTATGGAAGTTCTGAAAGCAAAGATTATGATCTAACATTTCTAGAGCATACATACTTTTTTTTTTTT
>NW_027700491.1:0-6368 GCF_054177405.1 Leptonychotes weddellii | reverse complement strand
AAAAAAAAAAGAATTCCTCATATCAATGAGACCATATGATACTTGACTTATTTCATTTAGCATAATACCCTCTAGTTCCATCCATGTTGTTGCAAATGGCAAGATTTTGGGATTTTTTGATGGCTGCATAATATTCCATTGTATATATATACATACCACATGGTCTTTATCCATTCATCTGTTGATGGACATCTTAGCTTTTTCCATAGTTTAGCTATTGTGGACATTGCTGCTATAAACATTGGGATGCATGTACCCCTTCGGATCACTACATTTGTATCTTTGGGGTAAATACTCAGTAGTGCAATTGCTGGGTCATAGGATAGCTCTATTTTCAACTTTTTGAGGAACCTCCATACTGTTTTCCAGAGTGGCTGCACCAGCTTGCATTCCCACCAACAGTGTAGGAGGGTTCCCATTTCTCCACATCCTTGCCAACATCGTCATTTCCTGACTTGTTAATTTTAGCCATTCTGACTGGTGTGAGATGGTATCTCATTGAGGTTTTAATTTGGATTTAACTGATGCTGAGTGATGTTGAGCACTTTTTCATGTGTCTGTTGGTCATTTGGATGTCTTCTTTGGAAAAATGTCTGTTCATGTCTTCTGCCCATTTCTTGATTGGATTCTTTGTCCTTTGGGTGTTGAGTTTGATAAGTTCTTTATAGATTTTGGATACGAGCCCTTTATCTGATATGTCATTTGCAAATATCTTCTCCCATTCTGTTGGTTGTCTTGGTTTTGTTGACTGTTTCCTTTGCTATGCAAAAGCTTTTTATCTTGATGAAGTCTCAATAGTTCATTGGCATAAGGTTAGTCTTTCAACTCAGACTTTAAAGTAAAAATGTTATGATTGAACCTTAAACCTTTAAGAGGGTAATTAAATTAACTGGTGTAGAAAATAAAGAGAAAGATGATTTTTGTGATTTAATAAATAATAGGGAATTTACCTTCTATGAAACTGATTCATACAGTTTGGAAACATCTCTGTATCTTTTTGATATAAGCGGTACCCAGATAACAATCACCTATAATCTTTTGTATCGATATTAAAACTACCTGTTTTTTTATATACAAAAAAACCTCAATCCTGCACTATTACAACACCTACATTTTTTCCAGATCATTTTTTTTGCTAAAATGCCATTTTTTTAATTGCTCACTTAAAAAAAAATCTCTAGTAACATCGTATTTAGGGAATGAAAATCAAACTCTTCAATACAGCATTGCCCACTCTCATAACAGCCTCTGTTTTATATGCTCCCTCCCTCTTACCTATGGCAATGTGCCACCAGTATTCCCCCTGTATTATACACCACAGTAGTATTGTATTGATAACAGCCATTAGGAGGATATGTGGAGTCCTAGGAACTACATGGCTTTTTGTCAGCAGTATTTGCCAAGACATAGTGTTGTTCTTGACCAGGTAGCTGAGTCTTGCTTGTACTGGTGTGTGACCAAATCTAAAAGAAATTTTTTTCTTTTTTCTTTTTTCAAAGATTCTATTTATTTATTTGAGAGAGAGAGAGAGCACAAGCAGGGGGGAAGGGACAAACAGACTCCCTGCCGAGCACGGAGCCTGATGCAGGACTCAATCCCAGGACTCGATCCTGGGACCCTGGGATCGTGACCTGAGCCGAAGGCAGACACTTAACCAACTGAGCCACCCAGACAAATGAAATTTTAATTAAGGCATTTCAGTTAAGTTAGACAGAGACAGAGACGGTTAAGCGTCTGCCTTCGGCTCAGGTCATGATCCCAGGATCCTGGGATCGAGCCCCATGTCGGGCTCCCTGCTCAGCGGGAGGCCTGCTTCTCCCTCTCCCACTCCCCCTGCTTGTGTTCCCTCTCTCGCTGTCTCTCTCTCTCTGTCAAATAAATAAATAAAAATCTTTAAAAAAAAAAAGACAGAGACAGAGAAATACTGGGTGATAATCACTTATATGTGGAATATAGAAAAGCTGAACTTATAAAAAAAAAAGAATAGAATAGTGATTACCAGGGGCTCAGGAGAAGGAGGAACTGGGGATACTGTTTAAAGGTACAAACTTGCAACTAGCAAATAAATACGTCCCGAAGATCTGATGTATAGCATAGTGATTATAGTTAACAATACTCTATTATGAACTTCAAAGTTGCTAAGAGACTAGATCTTAATTGTTCTCACCCCAAAAAAGAAATAGTAATTATGTGAAGTGACAGCAGTGTTAGCTAACACTATGGTGGTCATCATATTGCAATATATAGTATCAAATCAACACACTGTACACCTTAAACTTATACAACGTTTCATGCCAATTATATCTCAATTCTTAAGGAGACATTTTCACCTAAAAATGTATTTTATCCACTTCATTCAGAAACAAACAATAGCAAGAATCTAAGTGTAAGTCAATTTACAAGTCAATATAAAAACTATTCATGAAAAAGAACATAATTAAAAGCCACAAATTAAACTTGATGAATTTTTTCCACATCATAGCTATTGCTCTGGCAATTCCTTTTTTTTTTTTAATTTTTTTAAAGATTTTATTTATTTGACAGAGCACAAGGAGGTGGAGAGGCAAGCAGAGGGAGTGGGAGAGGGAGAAGCAGGCTTCCCACCAAGCTGGGAGCCTGATGCGGGGCTCGATCCCAGGACCCTGGGATCATGACCTGAGCCGAAGGCAGACGTTTAACTGACTGAGTCACCCAGGGGCCCCTGCTCTGGCAATTCCTTATTCACTCCCCTGCATCGTTGATTGTCTCCTCTCCACTGGATCTTTCTATCGACACATAAATATGCTCTAGTACTTCCCATCTTTAAAAAAATAAATTAAAAACCTCTCTTGAACCCACAGACCCCTCTAAATATTTTCTCACCTCCCTCTTACAGCAAAACTTCTGGAAGGGGTTGTCCATCTTGCTGTTTCCAGTTTGTCCTCTCTCATTCTCTCTTGAAGCTCTCCAACCAGCTTCCCACCTGACAGCTCTTACTAATAATGCCAATGATGAGCTCCACATCTTACTTGATCATTCTTATCTGTAGCACTTGACACAGTTAATTACACCCTTTCCTGGAAACACTTCACCTTGCTTATTGGACTCCACTCTCTCACATTCCCCTTCTCACTGGCTGCTCTTCTCATGCTCCTCACCTCTCCTGAGTCTAAACATTGGAATTTCCTAGAATTCAAGCCTTAGATCTCTTCTCTTCTGTAACTTACTCCATAGGTCAACCTTTATGGTGCTAAAAAATCATCTATGTGCTCAAACTCGGGTTTCTATCTCCAGTCCTGACTTTGTCCTTTCATGCCAGACTTGTATATGTAATTGCCAGGTTGACACCTCCACTTGGATGTCTAAAGGGCAGCTCTCACTTAAGATGCACAAAGTTGGTTTCCTAATTTGCATCCCAGACGCACTGTTCCTTCAGTGCTGTCTATATCTGTAAATGGCAAGTCGATGTCTCCAGTTGCTCAAGCTAAAAACGGGAGTCTCTCCTGATGCTTGTCTTTCTCTCATCCTCCCACAGTCTGGCAACAAACCCTGTCACCTTGACATCTAAAACATATCCATTCGGATCACCATACAAAATTCTATATAATAAGTGAGTTTATTTACCTCTACCTTCTCTCACTAAATATTCATAAGCCATGGTGGGGGGTGGGGCATAAACTTCATTTTATTAAGTGCTACATCTCCTATTTCTGCAATAGTATCTGGCACGTCATAGGTGTTCAATAAATAATGACTGAATGAATGAAAAGGTAAGTGAATTAAATGTGGACTATCTTGGGTGATGATGCAAGCCCCATTTTCTGTAAAAATTCATTCTTTCTACTGTGGGCTGTGACAGAGCTCTTTACTAACCATATGTAAAAACCTTTCTCCCAACCTTCACTAGTTTCCATAGCTGCTGTGATCTTTGACTAGTCCATAAATTTACAACATATGTTGTTTTTAACCGGAAATCCAGAACTCAGTCCTACCATGAGCTGTGAAATAAATGAGTTGTCCCAATTCTCAAAACTTCTATACAGGAAGACCATCCAGCTATTGACCTCTTTTCTGGCACAAAAGAAAATTTACAAACGCCATAGAGAGCATCAACTCAGGACAAGAAGGATGGGAAAATTAGCTGTCTACCATCACATCACCCAATATTTTCTTCTTTGAGTCTCTCTAGAGCTAAGAAAAGCTGTTTCCTAATAACCCTTATATAAATGTCAGAATAATCAGGTATGCTTTAAAAAGTATGGTATTCATAATCCTCCATCAAAACAAAAAAAAAAATGACAAAAGCATGAAAGTATGAGAGAGTAAGAGAGGATTTGACAGGAGAGAGAGAGTGTGTGCCAATATGCACTTACATGTACCAAATATTTTATATAGAAAGTTTCTAGATTATTTTTCCTCAGGAAAATTAGCTTTATGAGCCAAGGAAAACACAAAGTTTTAAAGCATAAGGTCTTATGATTCACAAGAATAGACATAGTGAGGTCTTTCTTTCTAGGAATTAGATTCTGGAACAGAAAGTCTCCCTGAGGTTGAAGTATGGTACCTTCCGTGGAGACCTTGGAATATTTCCCAAACACAGCCCACTGTCCACTTCAGAAATTAATTTATTATTTGACTTCATGAGATTCTCTTCCACTTAGCTTCTAATCCTAGCCATAAATATCTTGTTCACATATTTTCTCCAAATTTAATAAAGCTATTCAATCATAAATGATTGTTAAATGGTATCTAAGCACAATTTTTTTAAACAAATGCCAAGGTAGATATAACAATATCATATGCCACATATGTGATAGTTCAGGATTTATCATTTTTGCTGTGGTGAACATGCACATTTTAGAGAATTACAGCATTTTTGCACAAACAATGAGTATAGTTAAAATATCTGTTGGGGGTCTCAGCATGGAATCCAATTCACCTGGGGTCCTGGAATATCCTCCAGATAAGGAAAAATGGTTTCCCTGGTAAATTTCCATCCATAAAGTACATCTTCTGGAGTCACAATAATTTGAGCATTCTGTTTGAAACAAGTGAAATCAAAGTTATTTCTTCATACGTAACATAGACAATTCAACGCTCCAGTCTTCTACTAGCGCTCCTTCCCACCCCATAAATTATGATTAGCAGAAATAAAAAGAATACCTGCCCAGCTGCCTGATTAATCACTCCCTCTAGAAATCTATACTCTTGTTCATAAGGAGTAGGACGTTGTCCTGAAGAACAAGTGTTTCTGTGTTGTTGTTGTTGTTTTCAGATTTTATTTATTTATCTATTTATTTATTTATTTGTCAGGGGGTGGGAGGGGCAGAGGGAGAGAGAGAATCTCAAGCAGACTCCCCACTGAGCACAGAGCCCAACAGAGGGCTCACTCTCAGGACCTGAGCCAAAATCAAGAGTCAGACATTTAACTGGCTGAGCCACCAGGCATCCCACAAGTGTTTCTGTTTTATTTGGCAATATAACAGCATGTTCATATACTGCAGCTATAAAAGTACCCAGAGCACTGACGTGCAGAGTGACTAGGGCAAAAATTGACACAGAGATTTGAAGAGAGAAAGTGATCGTGGCCAAGGTCTAGTGAGTTCTAAAAGTGAAAGTACCATTAATTTAGTATTTATAGAGAGGGAAGCATTTATATAACATAAAACTTACTGCCAGCTAGCGGGGTCTTATTTTATAATCTTATGAATATTATGCCTGACCACTTTTGTGGAAAAAAATATTGCAGTTCAATGAATACAACCAGACAGGATTACAAGGATTGTAAACATTTACTATTGGTAAGATTTGATATCAAATTCAAAAAAAAAAAATTCAAATATAATACAATTGTACCCTTTTACTGATAGAAAGAAAATAACTAAATTAACTCTCATGAGGAACATCATAATACAATAAACATTTCATTTATTAAATTACAAAAACTAACGATTTTTTTCTGTTCTGTTACATGATTTACATCATGTCTATTTTTAGAAGAGGAGGATGATTTTAAAATATTTGCTGCTAGGAAAATGTACTACAGTATAATATCAGGAACGAAGTTCACCCAAATTGACACTGACTTACCTACTAAAGACTAAGAACGTGTGCTCCATAAAAGCATGATTTTGTGCCTAGTTTATTCACTGCTGAATCCTTAGTGCCCAAAGCACTGATTGTGAGGTGCTGCTCTCCGCTGTCAGGCCAGCGAAGAAATCAAGGCCATTGCTTAGCCAGCCCCAGCCCTCAGGGAACTAAGCTTACTTCTCCCTCCCTCCCATTCCTTCCTTCCTCCCTCCCTCCCTCCCTCCCTCCCTCCGTTCCTCCCTCCCTTCCTTCCTTCCTTCCTTCCTCCCTTCCTTCCTCCCTCCTTTCCTTCCTTCCTC
>NW_027700490.1:0-345 GCF_054177405.1 Leptonychotes weddellii | reverse complement strand
AAAAGACTCCAACATTTAAGTACATTGACCAAATCTTTAACGGGAAGGAAAGATCCATATCTACACGGATGTTACCTGCCATATAAATATAGGGTCAGGAGGATGCGGTTGGCTAACATCCCCTCTCCACCCCCTCATTCAAATCTCTGATTTCTGAGGCTGATTCTGGTGTTTCAGCCTTCCATCAACGTAGCAGCTTTTTAAATACAGAAGTAGTATTTATTTTTGTATTAACTTCAATTGGTTAATCAGCAAACCCTACTGGGTTACTTGATGTCTAAATATGTTGATTAAAGCCTTACACTTTTAATATGGTATTTAAAAAATGCTTCCAAGCTTATGTTT
>NW_027700489.1:0-345 GCF_054177405.1 Leptonychotes weddellii | reverse complement strand
GCCAGTGGTCCAAGTGATGGGCTTTCCATGTCTGAAAGAAGACATCTAGTCTTTAAAACTTACCTTTTAATAAGTTAATAATTTTTTCCTCCCTGGGATCTCAAAGGAAACATTTTGACAAATACAAGGGTGGGCTGGTGGACTGGCCATCCAGAATTCTGCCAACTGGTCTGGGCTAAAAAGTGAGTTAGTTAGGAAACTTTGAGTTCTCTGGAATTTATGGTCAAAATCTTTTCCTTCATTTCTGATTTGGTTCTCTGTCAAGTTGTCTTAGTCTGCCCAGGTTGCTATAGCAAATTATCATAGACTTGGTGCCTTAAACAACATTTATTTCTCACAGTTATG
>NW_027700488.1:0-345 GCF_054177405.1 Leptonychotes weddellii | reverse complement strand
TTTATTTTTTTTTAATTTTTTTTTAAAGATTTTATTTATTTATTTGAGACAGAGAGAATGAGAGACAGAGAGCATGAGAGGGAGGAGGGTCAGAGGGAGAAGCAGACTCCCTGCCGAGCAGGGAGCCCGATGCGGGACTCGATCCTGGGACTCCAGGATCATGACCTGAGCTGAAGGCAGTCGCTTAACCAACTGAGCCACCCAGGCGCCCCTATATATTTTTTAAAGATTTTATTTATTTATTTGAGAGAGAGAGAGAGCATGAGGGGGGGCAGAGGGCGAGGGAGAAGCAGACTCCACGCTGAGCAGGGAGCCCAACATGGGGCTTCATCCCAGGACCCCAAG
>NW_027700487.1:0-345 GCF_054177405.1 Leptonychotes weddellii | reverse complement strand
CCCGCTGCCGTCCCGGGCATTCCCCTGAGGCAGCGGAGCCCCCACGTCCCGGAACAGGCCCTCCACCCCATGGCTGTCTCCTCTATGCGCCTGTGTTCTGTCTGTTTTCACCCTGAGTGTGGCCAAGGGGGGTGGCCTCTGCCTCCTCCGTGTTCCCCCCCACCCAGCCCCGGGGCCCTGATTTGGGGCGAGCCCTGGGGAGCCGGGTCCACCTGCAGCACGTGTGGGGACGCAGGTGCACGATCCACGGGCCGGCCCCAGGCTCGGGGCAGTGGTCTGCAAGCAGGCAGTGATGGCCGTGCGCCGGGCAGGGGCACAGCCGCCCAGGCAGCGACCAGCCAGCCA
>NW_027700486.1:0-345 GCF_054177405.1 Leptonychotes weddellii | reverse complement strand
TTGCACTTCAGGGGGTCTCCTATGTGTGTTGCTAGGACACAACACAATAGCAGGACATGCTATTGTGTCATGTTGCTTTTTCCTTCAGGCCAGCTGTCTCCTAAGGCTCTCTTTGTTGTGGGCAGTGTTTGGTCTCTGACAGGCGTGGGGCATGCAGTTTTAGCAAAGTGTGTGCAGGTCTGCTTGCAAAATGAGAGCTTTCTGTTCTGTTGATCCATGTGTCTATTTTTGTGACAGTACCATAGTGTTTTGATTACTATAGCTTTGTAATACAACCTGAAGTCTAGAGTTATGATGCCTCTGCTTTTGTTTTTCTTTTTCAAGATTGCTTTGGTTGTTCAGGGT
>NW_027700485.1:0-345 GCF_054177405.1 Leptonychotes weddellii | reverse complement strand
GCAGGCTCCCTGCGGGAATCACAACCCGCCCTGGCTTGGGGTCCGTTTGGGTGGATCAGGTGGACACAGGGAAGAGGAATGGGGCAGGGGGCAGTGGGCCTGCAGAGGAGGGACAGTTCACTTTCAGCTGGGGGTGGGATGCGGTAGGGTGCCAGTAGGCGACCCAGGGAAGGTCCACCCAGAGCTAAGCCTAGAAGGGTGACAGGAGGTGATGGGCGCAGCTTGTGGCTGAGATTGGGCAGCAACAGATCAACCCCTGACAGGGGCCCTGACTCCTTCCACCCCTCTCTGGCTGTGGTGAGTGGTCAAGCCTGCAGGAATGGCTGCACTGGGGCTCCTTTGAGC
>NW_027700484.1:0-345 GCF_054177405.1 Leptonychotes weddellii | reverse complement strand
TAAATGAGTTTACGTGTTTATCATTATGAAGTGTCCCTCTTTATCACTCTGACTTTCTTGTATTAAAGTCTATTTTTTCTCATATTTGTATAGTTAATCTGGGTTTCTATTCTTACAATTTGTGTGATATATCATTTTTTTCTAATTTTTATTCTAAACTCTATCCATGTCTGTATTTAAAGTTTATTTTTTATTTTTATTTTTTAAAGATTTTATTTATTTATTTGAGAGAGAGAGAATGAGAGACAGACAGCACGAGCGGGAAGAGGGTCAGAGGGAGAAGCAGACCCCCCGCTGAGCAGGGAGCCCGATGCGGGACTCGATCCCGGGACTCCAGGATCATGA
>NW_027700483.1:0-345 GCF_054177405.1 Leptonychotes weddellii | reverse complement strand
AATAAATTTTAAAATAAAATAAAACTGTTGGGGCCCCTGGGTGGTGCAGTCAGTTAAGCCTCCGACTCTTGGTTTTGGCTCAGGTCATGATCTCAGGGTCTTAAGATTGAGCCCTGTATCAGGCTCCACGCTTAGCTCAGAGTCTACTGGTGTTTCTCTCTCCCTCTCCTTCTGCCCCTCCCTGCTCTCTCTCTCTCTCTCAAATAGATAAATAAATCTTAAAAAAATTAAATCCTGATCTTCCTGCTTTATTTCCTTTTGGGATAGAAAAAGGGGAACTCAGGACAGAATTCTTCTCTCAGTCTCACTGGACCAGTTAGGAAAGATCACGGCCAAGAGAAGAAC
>NW_027700482.1:0-345 GCF_054177405.1 Leptonychotes weddellii | reverse complement strand
GGGTAATTAAGGGGCTGGTAAGCAAGTTGATGTAGAGGGGTCTTTTGGGAAGTGGGAGGAGGCTTCTCAGAATCAGAGTGTCATCTCTTTTCTTCCCTTCAACGGGCACAGTTGGAACTGTCATGGTGCTGGTAGGTATGTTTTTTTTTTTTTTAATTAGTTACTTCTTTTTTTTTTTGTTCTCACTTTTTTTTTTATTCTTATGTTAAGCCCCATACATTACATCATTAGTTTTAGATAAAGTGTTCCATGATTCATCGTTTGTGCATAACACCCAGTGCTCCATGCAGAATGTGCCCTCCTCAATACCCACCACCAGGCTAACCCATCCTCCCACCCCCTTCC
>NW_027700481.1:0-345 GCF_054177405.1 Leptonychotes weddellii | reverse complement strand
AGACACTGGGGAGGGTATGTGCTATGGTGAGCGCTGTGAATTGTGTAAGACTGTTGAATCACAGATCTGTACCTCTGAAACAATATATTATATGTAAATTTAAAAAAATTGTCAGCTTCTGTATGTAGATCTCTATGTAGTGTTACCGAAATTTTGGAATAAAAATGTAGTTTCTAGGGGCACCTGGGTGGCTCAGCCAGTTGGGTGGTCGATTTTTTATTTTGGCTCATGTCATGAGATTGAGCCCCACTTCCAGCTCTGTGCTCAGTGCAGAGTCTGCTTGGGACTCTTTCTCCCTCTCCCTCTGACCCTCCCCCTGCTCACACACACACTCTCTCTCTCTCA
>NW_027700480.1:0-6368 GCF_054177405.1 Leptonychotes weddellii | reverse complement strand
TCAAAATGGTTTGATAGATATCCAGCTAAATTCAGGGGACCAGTTGAAATGGGGTCCCCTACTCCTCTGCCAACTTGAATCTACCCTGCCAAGACACTCGTTTAAGACATAAATACACCTCCAGACTGAGAGTGAGGGGGTGGAGAAACACTTATCATGCTAATGGACATCAACAGAAAGATGAGGTAACAATCTTCATGCCAGATAAATTAGATTTTAGGAGGAGAGGGAAAAGATGGTGGGGGAGTAGGGGACCCTATTCCGACCGGTCCCCGGAATTGAGCTGGATATCTACCAGACCACTCTGAACACCCACAAAATCAGCCTGAGATGCAAGAAGATAGATCTAGATCTCTGCAAACAGAATATCGCAGGTGTTTGGTTTCGAGGTACGAAGCTGGGAGCTGGGATTCTACAGGTATATATCCTAAGATAAACGGAAGGGGAAGGGAGCCGAGCTGTTGGGATCCTACACCACCAGTGAGCAATAGCGTCCCTGCTGGGGACCGGGCATCACAGACCAGTAGCAATGGGGAAAGGACTTTTGGGAGGCCCCCCAGATGGAAACCCAGAACAGCAGGGCTGCGTGTGGGCACTGGGGGTGGCTTGCGATTTTAGGAGCACAAAGGGACAGGATGTGCCCCGACCTGGAGGCGAGGACTGGGAGTGTTGCTGAGGGGCGCACAGCCCAGGACACTGCAGTTTATAGCAGCACAGACAGAAATGGAGATAGTGTGGCCTGGAGAGCTCACTGAAGAACAGACTCAACCTCTCTGCTCTGAGACAGAGGGTTGACAATGATCTCTTCTGCTCTGACTCCCAGGAGAGACTCAGAATGCCACCAGGGAAAGCCACCAGGGAACAAAAGCCCAAAAAACTGGTTTCCATTGAGCCCATCCCCCGCCATAGGGGGAAGGGCAACTCTGCCCAAACAGGGTAGCCTGAGTAACAGCGCAGCAGGCCTCACCACCAGAAGACAGGCTGGGAAAACAGAGGCCAGCAATCCTAAGGTCCTTATAAAACAGTGCATCTTGCTTGGATTGTCGTCAATAATTTAGACTCTATACATTCCCTCAATCACCCCTTAACAGAATGATTAGGAGGAGTTGCCCCCAAGATAGGAAAGACTCAGAGACTGTGACTTCTGCCAAAGGTTTACAAATGGATACAGATATAAACCAGATGTTGGAAATGGAATTCAGGGTAGCAATTGTGAAGACAATAGCTAGAATGGAGAAATCGATTAATGGCAACATAGAGTCTCCAAGGGCAGAAATGAAAGCTGAATTGGCAGAACTTAAAAATGATATCAATGAGATCCAATCTAATCTAGATAATCTAGTAGCTAGGGTAACCACAGCAGAAGAATGAATTAGTAATCTAGAAGACCAGCTGATAGGAAAGGGAAAAGAGGAGGCCAGGGAAAAGCAACTCAAAATCCATGAAAATAGAATTAGAGAAATAAGTGACACCAGGAAGCGTTCCAATGTCAGAATTATTAGGATCCCTGAGTGGGTGGAGAGAGAGAGAGGACTAGAAGATATATTTGAGCAAATCATAGATGAAAACTTCCTTAATCTGGTGAATGAAACAAACATTCCTGTCCTAGAGGCAGAGAGGACCCCTTCCAAGATCAAGGAAAACAGGCCAATGCCCCAGCATGGAATAGTAAAACTCACAAATCTTAGAACCAAGGAAACCATCTTAAGGGCAGTTGGGGGGAAGAGATTCCTTACATACAGAGGGAGGAACATCAGAATAACATCAGAGCTATCCACAGAGACCTGGCAAGCCAGAAAGGCCTGGCAAGACATATTCAGGGTACTAAAGGAGAAGAACATGCAGCCAAGAATACTTTATCCGGCAAGGCTGTCATTGAGAATGGATGGAGAGATGCAGAGCTTCCACGACCAGCAGAAACTGAAAGAATATCTGACCACTAAGCTGGCCCTGCAAGAAATATTAAGGGGCATTCCTTAAAAGGAGAAAGACCCCAAGAGTGAAAAGAAATTTACAGAGACAAACTATAGAAACAAGATCTTCAAAGGCAACATGATGACATAAGTTCATATCTTTCAATAATCACGCTCAACATAAACAGCCTAAATACTCCCATGAAACGGCATAGGGTTGCAGATTGGAAAAAAGACAGGACCCATCCATATGCTGTCTACAAGAGACTCATTTTGAACCTAAAGATACATCCATTCCATGCCACCAGACCTCAAAAGAAAGTTGGGGGTGGAATTCTTATACCACACAAATTAGATTTTAAGCTAAAGACTGTAGTTAGACACACAGAAGGACACTCTATCATTCTTAAAGTGTCTATCTAACAAGAAGATCTAACAATTGTAAATATCTATGCCCCCTACATGGAAGCAGCCCTCTGTATAGCCAACTGTTTACCAAAATAAAGACTCATATTGATAACAATAGGCTAATTGTAGGAGACCTCAATATACCACTCTCAGCAATACACAGGTCATCTAAGCAGAAAATCAACAAACAAGAGCTTTGAATGACACATTGGACCAGATGGACCTCACAGATATATACAGAACATTCCACCCTAAAACAACAGAATATTCATTCTTCTCGAGTGCACAGGGAACTTTCTCCAGAATAGACCACATCCTGGGTCACAAATCAGGTCTCAACTGATACCAAAAGATTGAGATTATTCACTGCATATTCTCAGACCACAATGCTTTAAAACTGGAAATCAATCACAAGAAAAAAATTGGCAGAAATTCAAACACTTAGAAGCTAAAGACCACTCTGCTCAAAAATATTTTGGTCAGGGCCCCTGGGTGGCTCAGTCATTAAGCATCTGCCTTTGGCTCAAGTCATGATCCCAGGGTCCTGGGATCGAGCCTCGCATCAGGCTCCCTGCTCAGTGGGAAGCCTGCTTCTCCCTCTCCCACTCCCTCTGCTTGTGTTCCCTCTCTCACTGTGTCTCTCTCTGTCAAATAACTAAATAAAATCTTTAAAAAAAATATTTGGGTCAACCAAGAAATCAAAGAAGAACTTAAAAAATTCATGGAAACCAATGAGAATGAAAACACATCGGTCCAAAACCTATGGGATACTGCAAAGGTGGTCCTAAGGGGGAAATATATAGCCATACAAGCCTCACTCAAAGAAATAGAAAAATCCTGAATTCACCAACTAACTCTACACCTTAAAGAACTACAGAAACAGAAACAAACAATGCCTAAGCCATGCATTAGAAGAGAAATAATTAAGATTAGAGCAGAGGTTAATGAATTAGAAACCAGACACAGTAGATCAGATCAACAAAACTAGAAGCTAGTTCTTTGAAAGAATTAATAATATCGAAAAACCACTGGCCAGACTTATCCAAAAGAAAAGAGAAAGGACCCAAATTAATAAAATTAGGAATGAAAGGGGAGAGATCACAACTAACACCAAGGAGATAGAAACAATTATTTGAAATTATTATCAACAACTATATGCCAATAAGCTGAACAACCTGGATGAAATGGATGCCTTCCTGGAAACCTATAAACTCCCAAGACTGAAACAGGAAGAAATTGACAACCTGAATAGGCCAATAACCAGTCACGAGATTGAAGCAGTGATCAAAAACTTCCCAAAAAACAAGAGTCCAGGGCCTGATGGATTCCCTGGGGAATTCTACCAAACATTCAAAGAAGAAATAATACCTATTCTACTAAAGCTGTTTCAAAAAATAGAAACAGAAGGAAAGTTTCCAGACTCATTCTATGAGGCCGGAATTACCTTAATCCCCAAACCAGGCAAAGACCCCATCAAAAAGGAGAATTTCAGACCGATATCCCTGATGAATATGGATTCCAAAATTCTCAACAAGATCCTAGCTAATAGGATCCAACAATACATTAAAAGGATCATCCACTACGACCACGTGGGATTTATCCCCAGGATGCAATGATGGTTCAACATTTGCAAATCCATCAATGTGATAGAACACATTAGTAAGTGGAGAGAGAAAAACCACATGTTCCTCTCAATTGATGCAGAAAAAGCATTGGACAAAATACAACGTCCTTTCCTGATTAAAACTCTTCAGAGTATAGGGATAGAGGGAACATTCCTCAAGTTCATTAAATCCATCTATTAAAAACCCACAGCAAATATCCTCAATGGGGAAAAGCTGAGAGCTTTTCCCTTAAGATCAGGAACATATCAAGGAGGCCCAATCTCACGACTTTTGTTCAACATAGTACTAGAAGTCCTAGCAACAGCAATAAGACAACCAAAAGAAATAAAACATATTCACATTGGTAAAGAAGTCAAACTCTCTCTCGTCACAGATGACATGATACTTTATGTGGAAAACCCAAAAGACTCCACCCCAAATTACTAGAACTCATCCAGCAATTCAGCAATGTGGCAGGATACAAAATCAATGCACAGAAATCAGTTGCTTTCTTATACACCAACAATGCAACTGTAGAAAGAGAAATTAGAGAAACGATTCCATTTACAATAGCACCAAAAACCATAAGATACCTCAGAATAAACCTAATCAAAGAGGTAAAGGATCTATACTCTAGGAACTACAGAACTATAATGAAAGAAATTGAAGAAGACACAAAAAGATGGAAAAATATTCCATACTCATGGATCAGAAGAATAAACATTGTTAAAATGTCTATACTACCCAGAGCAATCTATACCTTCAATGCCATCCCGATCAAAATTCCAATGATAAGGAAGACTTGATGCAAGATTCCTGCTCTCCTCTGAATACAGAAATTTACAGGTGAGTTTTTAAAGACAAGGAGCATACTGAGGGGTGAAATACTGGAAATAGGTCGAGGAGACATCCTCTGAAAAGGAGAGTCTGTAGTGCTCAAGATGGGAGGGTCTCTCCTTACCAGTTCGATAAATGGGGAGGGAGAAAATGTGTCCCTGTATCTCTGCAGAGGTCTGTGACATCAACAGGTGCACTGGGACCATCAGGAGGCGCTCACATCAACCAGGGGAACTCAGGAATCATGGAGCTCATGATCCAGGACAAAAGGTTGGTTGAGGGCTGCTCTCCACTCAAGGGTTTTCAGCTCCATGCTCTGCAAACTGCTTCTTGACATGAACACTGTAAACAGTTTGGAAAAACTGTCAAAACACAGTTGTGTCTTCCTTTCTTTGAATCAATAATCATAATGTTAATACTCGAATTTGTGATGTACCAGGTTATGGGAAAATTTTAACTAGTGGGATCATGGCAATAGCTGTGAGATTAGAAGTACAATGATCTTCATTTCATAGATGAGGACATTTCCCTAAATAACAGCATCCGTTCTGATCTCAGTTGTTGAGAGTTTCATTGTTTGGTAATAATTCCACCATTTTATTTTTATTGAGGCTTTCCATGGATATGTACAGAGACAGCATGTGTAAATGCCCCTTGGGTTGCTGAAAAGGTGCAGTGTCTCCATCAATTCTGTGACTCTCTCTAGGATTCTCAGTGTCTCCAAGTTTTTTAGAAACATGGTGGTCTCCACCCTTCAGTCAGTTTGGTAATCTGGAAACTCAGGAAGCCTGCAAACCTCACTACATATGACCAACAGTGACCTGGAGGTGTTTCAGGGGGGCAGGCATGTCCCATGGTGGGGAGCACAGGGCCAAACATGGGTTCACGCTTACCTGATGTGTGCTCTTGGACACTCAGAAAGCCCTTCTGTGCTGCAATGTGTACCTATCCACCTGTAAAATGGTGATAAATGGGTACATATATCACATGGTATTTGCAGAGAACAAGACACATGGAGTATATGAGTGGATATGAGTCAGAGAAACAGCGTATATGTGACAGTTTCCTGACCAGGATGTCTTGTGTCTGAAGGTGTCCAGTGTAAGGTGTAGTTGGTAGAGTCTGGGGGAGACCTGGTGAAGCCTGGTGGGTGGATCCCTGATATTCTCCTTTGCAGATTCTGGATTCATCTTCGATAGCTACTACATGAGCTGGGCCCACTAGGCTCCAGTCAATGGGCTGCGGTGGGTCTCAAGTATTGATGATGTTGGAAGTAGCACAAGCGATTTAGACTCTGTGAAGGGCCGATCCACCATCTCCAGAGACAATGGCAAGGACATACTGTATCTGCAGATGAACAGCCTGAGAGCCAAAGATGAGGCTGTATAATACTGTGAAAGCGACAGAGTGAGGGGACATCAGTGTGAGCTCAGACACAAACCACACTGTAGACCAGAATCTGGACAAACAGCGGGTGCACACTATTCACTAATGCTGTCTTTAAACACCATGAGCAGATGCAGGTGGAGGAAATGGGCAGGTTTCTTGTCAGGTTCTGGGGTTTCCTCTCCATAGAGCAGTTTCCCCCAGGAAGCCTCTGTCCACA
>NW_027700479.1:0-345 GCF_054177405.1 Leptonychotes weddellii | reverse complement strand
TGGGGCACCTGGGTGGCTCAGTCGTTAAGCGTCTGCCTTCGGCTCGGGTCATGATACCAGGGTCCTGGGATCAAGTCCCCCATCGGGCTCCCTTCTCTGAGGGAGGCCTGCTTCTCCCTCTCCCACTCCCCCTGCTTGTGTTCCCTCTCTCACTGTGTCTCTCTCTGTCAAATAAATAAATAAAATCTTTAAAAAAAAACAAAACATTGGTTATTAATATGTTAAGAAATTAGATCATAAGATAGTTCTAGTAGAGAACAGGACATTATAAAAAGAATATAAATCTTGTTGAATCACAGATCTGTACCTCTGAAACAAATAATACAATATATGTTTAAAAAAAAG
>NW_027700478.1:0-345 GCF_054177405.1 Leptonychotes weddellii | reverse complement strand
TTTTTTTGCATTCCACATCTGCTAGGATTTCTGTTCCCCCCTGTTCTGTGGTCCCTGTCCTTCCTGTTCTTGCATGGGTGTCTGAGGTCGCGGATGTTAATTTCCCCACCTTTCTATAGCTTTACATTCTCTAGTTTTGTTTTTATTCTAGTTATTCTATAGGGATGAATAGTTTTGTTTTCTCTTCTGGTAGATCTGCGGTTTTTAGAAGCTGTTAGTTGGTTGTTATTATCTGACAGGAAGAGTGAACTCTAGGCAGAGTTAATCTTAGTAGGAAAATTTGGAGTCTGCACACAAGTGAGAAAGTTCCCTGAAGGAAAAACTATTATACAAATACGATGATGA
>NW_027700477.1:0-345 GCF_054177405.1 Leptonychotes weddellii | reverse complement strand
GCCGAGCAGATCCCATGTGCCTGTTTGCCAGCAGCCGGGATTTTCCTCGGGACCCAGTGGAGCTCCCGGGTGGTGAGAGGAGCCATCCAAGGTGAGGCAGGTGAGCGGGGATCCAGCCAGCTGGCGGGGGTGCACGAGGGGCAGCCAGCCTGGTGAGGGCTGGTGGAGCAGAGTGGGATGGCGGTGCATGGGCTGGGTGCTCAGGGAGCTGGGGCAGGTCTGCAAGGGCTAAGGGCTGCCACAGGGAAGCTGGTGTGGGCCCCCAGATCCCCATGATTCCCCAGCCGTGGGACCTGGGCTTCTCCATTTGCCCTCCCTCAGGCCCTCAAGACTGGGGCAGGGCTG
>NW_027700476.1:0-345 GCF_054177405.1 Leptonychotes weddellii | reverse complement strand
ACCGCAGATGTGACAGTAAAAATATGTTGCGGCCTCTTCTATGAACCGGTCCTCATGGAACCCAGTAACTGCAAATGATACAGGGGGTCCTTTAGAAATAGTTCCTCTTCTTGCACGTTTTTGGTAAAGCTTAAAAAATCTCTCATAGATTCATGGCATTACCTTGTGGTATTTTCTGACAGTGTGAATTTTCTTCTTCTTTCTTTTTTTATTTATCCAAAATGTGTCCTTCTTTACCATCACTGTATCTTTTTTCAATTTTTTTTTTTTAAGATTTTATTTATTTATTTGACAGGGAGAGACAGCGAGAGAGGGAGCACAAGCAGGGGGAGTGGGAGAGGGAGA
>NW_027700475.1:0-345 GCF_054177405.1 Leptonychotes weddellii | reverse complement strand
AGGGCACTGGGTATTGCATAAGAGTGATGAGTCACTGACCTCTACCTCTGAAACCAATAATATGTTGTATGTTAATTAATTGAATTTAAATTTTAAAAAAAAGAAAGAGAAAGAAAACAGTCTCTGGCCTGTCTCTAGCTTATCTTCTGGCTGGAAAGATAAGCTACTTGATGCAAGGTGTGCTTCCTTTTTTTTTTTTCTTTTTTTTTTTTATTCTTATGTTAATCCCCATACATTACATCATTAGTTTTAGATGTAGTGTTCCATGATTCATTGTTTGTGCATAACACCCAGTGCTCCATGCAGAATGTGCCCTCCTCAATACCCACCACCCGGCTAACCCAT
>NW_027700474.1:0-345 GCF_054177405.1 Leptonychotes weddellii | reverse complement strand
CCTGCTTCTCTCTTTCCTACTCCCCCTGCTTGTGTTCCCTCTCTCGCTGTGCCTCTACCTCTCTCTGTCAAATAAATAAATAAAATCTTTAAAAATAAATAAATAAAAAAAATAAAAGTAAAAAGATTGTTTCAAATCTCTCCTTAAACACTTAAATGTCATATATATTTTTTTTAAAGTAGGCTTCACAGCCAACATGGGGCATGATCTCATGACTCTGAGATCAAGAGTTGCATGGCTTACTGACTGAGCCATATCCTTTTTTTTCAATAAAGACTTTTATTAATTTTAAGTAATCTCTACACCCAACATGGGGCTCGAACCCACAACTCCAGTATCAAGAGT
>NW_027700473.1:0-345 GCF_054177405.1 Leptonychotes weddellii | reverse complement strand
GCTATCTATTTGTTCTAGCCTGCTTATCAAGAAGTGATTGAGAAATCCCTTCATTATATGGTAAATTACCAAATATATTTGGGTAAATTTGGGGGGACTTCTGTTCCAGTGGTTTGTCTGTCTGTTCATGTTCCAGTTCATTGCTGTTTTTTTTTTTTTTTAAGATTTTATTTTATTTATTTTTTTAGAGAGCGAGAGAGAAACAGCATGAGAGGGGCAAGGGTCAGAGGGAGAAGCAGGCTCCCCGCCGAGCCGGGAGCCCGATGTGGGACTCGATCCCAGGACCCTGGGATCATGACCTGAGCCGAAGGCAGACGCTTAACCATCTGAGCCACCCAGGCGCCC
>NW_027700472.1:0-345 GCF_054177405.1 Leptonychotes weddellii | reverse complement strand
GTCATCTACCAACCACTATGTGACATAAAAACTAAGGAGTGACCTCTAGGATCTGTGGTTAAGTGAAAAAAGCAAGGTAGACGAAAAGTATGCATGGTGAGCTACCATTAATCTAAGATGGAAGGTGAATCTGTGTCCTTTCATTAAAAAAAAAAAAAAAGAAAGGATAAGATATTAAAAAAAATTTTTTTTTTTTTTTTAAAGATTTTATTTATTTGACAGAGAGAGACACAGCGAGAGAGGGAACACAAGCAGGGGGAGTGGGAGAAGGAGAAGCAGGCTTCCAGCGGAGCAGGGAGCCCGATGTGGGGCTTGATCCCAAGACCCTGAGATCATGACCTGAGC
>NW_027700471.1:0-345 GCF_054177405.1 Leptonychotes weddellii | reverse complement strand
GATGCGGGGCTCGATCCCAGGACCCTGGGATCAGGACCTGAGCTGAAGGCAGACGCTCAACCGACTGAGCCACCCAGGAGCCCTAATGTTCGATTTCTTGATCAGGGTGCTGTTTGTACAGCCATGGTCACCTTTTGAAGATTCATTGTTATACTTTTCATGCATTTTTCTCTATGCTTTAATAAACATCTACTTAAATACATAGAGGATATTTAAGAAGATTAAACACACGTTTAATATGAGTTCCAGAAATAGGAAATGAAGAAAGTGGAGAAGAGATACACAAATGATCTCAGCTGAGGATTTTCCAGAAATGAATGAGGACCTGAAGTCCTCAGAATTTTA
>NW_027700470.1:0-6368 GCF_054177405.1 Leptonychotes weddellii | reverse complement strand
TTATGGCAACCCCGAGCTGAGAGCCCGTGCCTCCGCTCCGTCTCTGCAGCTGGCTTCCCCTTTCCGATACCTGGGAGCTCTGCTGCACTCAGGCACCCCTGGTCTTTCTGTGACCCCAAGGGTCCTGAGACCACACTGTCCCACGAGGGTTCCACGCCCCACTTAGTCAACGGAGTGACGTCCCTCAGCGCAGCAGACTTCTAAAAGTTCCCATTTTATGCTCCGTGGTTCTATCACTTGCCAGAAGCGGCCGACGGAGGTCCCTCCCCCGCCGTCTATCCTCCCGAATATCGCCTCAGATTCACTTCTCCGCACGTCCTACTTTCCAGAAAGTGGTCGCTTTTCTGTTCAGAGAGTTGTTGCTATTCTTTTCTTTGATCTCCTGTTGAGTTCGTAGGTGTTCAGATTGGTTTGATCCCTATCCAGCTGAATTCCTGAGAGGAGACGAAATCCAGGTCTCCTACTCCACCATCTTGCTCCGCCCCCCCTCCTGGGTTTTTGAATTGAAGAGAAGCAGTTGTTGATAACTTCAGTATCTCTCCTGCACCTCCTCTAGTGTCTGTGGACTTTTCCAACTCCTCCATAACAATTTCTGAAAATTAAGACTGATCTACTGCATTGCTTTTCAGTGAGTGCTCCCAGAATCTCTTACAACATGATCACCCAGGATTACTAAAAATACAGATCCTTGGGTCTTACTTCAGGGCGCTGAATCAGAATATCTGGGGCTAGAGTCCAGATCTGTATGTTAAGACCCTTATTCTCGTCCTTGTCCACCCATTCCATCCTCCTTGACATCCAAAGAAAGTGGTACCCACACTTGTGCCCCCAAATAGAGACACTGTGGGGACTGAAACCTATGGCTCTCAACTCCCAGTTGGGGTGGGGTTTCCACTCCATTGTGTAATTTTCCATTTCTGGCCCAATAATCTAAACTTATTTAGTATTTCTATAAATAACGTGGAGAAACTCTTAAGTTGTTAAGAAGCATAGTAAAAACTTAAATTGTACATAATGTGATACTTTGATTTTATCTGTGAGAAAAAATATTCACGGAAAAATACTGAAAGGAAATCCCACAAAATGTTGTCATTTTTGCCTTCATGGGGTAGATTGTTGATTTTATTCAACTTTCTCTTTTCCCATAGTTTGTGTCCTATAAAATATGTGCACATATTTTATAATTAAAAACACAGTAACTTCATTTAACCTGGAATAAAATAAAAGCTGAAATGCATAAAGCTATAAGTGACCCTCAGAGAACTTTCAAAGCCCCTGATAAATTGTGTTTTCAAGATTTAACAGTTTTTGTTGGCTCTGGCCTCCCAGATGGTATGGATATGCTCAGTGATCTCTGACCTCATTTGATTTCTAAAAATGTCCTTTGATCATCAATTTTTGCCCTACTTTTCCTGAAAATTAAGTCATCAGAAACTCTGACTCAGGAACACAAAGGGTTTGGAAGGTTTCAATTTGGGGGATGAATAGATATCATGGGGAGTAATATCTGTTCACTTCTAAAACCCTGTAAATCTTCTTCATGAGAAATTTAAAGGCAGGCTTGAAATTCTTGATCTAGGACTTAAAAGTTGATGAGGATAAAAAGAAATTCATATATTCTCAAACAGAGATAAAGCCAAAATTTTAAAAGATTGTGATTTGCTTTGGATGACTTTTTATTATGAACCGAGTTTTTAATTTTTAAAATTTTCTGTAATATACTATTATATACAACTTAAAAATAAAAAATATGAATTATCCATAGTACTACTATACATTAACATTACAGCATATTTTCTATAGTTTATTTATAGGACTAGAATCATAGAGTACATATAATTTTTATTCTTATAATTTTTGTGATATTTTAACATACATATATCTCAGGTCACTAAGTGGATTTTAGAAACATCAATGAACCGAATGATTCCTGACACTAAAATCACCATAGAACTGATCTGTTTTGCTCAGATTATGAATCTGCTTCAAATTACTTAAAATAGGCATTTGGTATCATGACATATTTGGATAGTCAGGAGGATCTTCATTCTATTTTCTATTGTCCTATTATATAATTAGTTACACCTAAGTGAAACAGTGATAAGGGGCAGCATAAATTCAAGTGAAAAAACTTAACCTCAGTCCTCATGAAGACATATCTCTCATGGATGGAGATTCATATAAAAAAAAGCTTATGACTAAATCAATACAACTTCTTAAATAGGAAATTTAACTTGTGATAACAGATGAATTTGACCAAATTTTTGTGAAAGTACTAATGAGGGTTTTTCCCACTCCTCTGTCCTACTTTAGAAGCTGCAGCCCCTTTAAGTCCTGTATAATGTAGAGAAAATAGATAGCCACTGACCTTGGAGAATCTTAGAAAACTTTTATTGACCTAAGCATTGAAGTATTTCCAGATGGATCTGGACTCTGAATATCTGGGTATTGTTGTATCACCTGGAGTCTTCCCTATTTATTTCTCAATAAATCAGATGGCATCCAAAGCTAGATAAGTTCTACACTTGAAGAAAGAGAAAGGCAAAATATTCTGAGATAAATGACATAGCAGGTAACTGCTGATACCACATATGAATACACTAGATAATAGAAGGCTGTATTAGTGTCTAATCTTGGAGACCAGAAATAACATTCCCAGGAAATTTTTTTTGGTTCCAGGAAATTTGAGTCTAGTTCCTCTGATCTTTCAGTAGGGAGATTATAGCTCCCCCAATTTCAGTTAAAACTCTTGCAAAAAAATTCCCTAAGTAGTTTTCATATTAGAATTTCCTTTTGCTTTCCCTATAGTGACACATGCTCTTTACATTTAAACTTAAATAGTTCTATATCAATCACCAAGTAGTTCACTTGGGGCTTTAGAAAAAATTCCTTCATAAAACATGAATGCAAAGTGGCTCTTTTCCTAACTCTGAATTCAGTTATATCATGTTGATAGTTGAAATCAGCCACAGTGAGAGTACTTTAAACCATAAATCAACAAACACTTTAAGTGAGAATCCTCACCTCTAGCCCCATCAGGCTTGCTTGACCAGACCGCCATTGTCTGTAGACCTCCACATATGACTAAAGCGTGAGAAGAGTCTGATATTCCTGTACTTCATGGCCCTGATCTTAATGTAGATATCCTTACTTGGCTCTCACTGGCCGTAGGATGTAGAGCCTAGACACAACAGCATAAGCTACTTGTAAAGAAAAATGAGAGCCAAGTTTCCCATTTAGGAGCATTTCAAAGTGACCCAAAGAATAAGTTATAGAAAACTTTCTTCTTCCTTTAATTCAAAGAAGAAAGAAGACGACAAAGATGAAGAATGAACAGGAGGAAGTAGAGGAGAATGTAAAAGAGAAAAGAAGGAAAAGGAAGAAAAAATGAGGATAAAAAAGGGCTTGTCAAAAATCCTGCCTTTTCATAGTAGCGAAAATGCACAGTCATTATTCATCCTTTGTTTCAGAGGCACTTTTACTGTGGATTTTCCTTTTCCTTTTCTTTTTTTTTTTTTAAATACCAATATTAGAATACCCTACTATCAGTACAGGAATATTCTGGACCATGTTTCGCTGCTGCCCTTCACAATCAAGACTGTCCACTCCCTTGAGGGCCCTACTCCATTAATGAGTCATAATGTTCTTTTTCTGAGATTCAGTGACACAAATAAGGGATTTTCAGATGTAAAAGAACAGTCACAGGCAAAACAACATTAGACAAAAGAGACTGAACTTGAATCATTGTTTTTGGAGAGAGCCAAGGGCTTAGATCAGACTCATTATGAGGTTACCTTTCAGAAAATTAAATTTTTTATTAAACTGCTAACTTGACTCTAATTTCTCAAAGACCCTTATTACAGTTTATCGTAGTCTAATACTGTCAAATACATCACTTAAAATATACTCTTTTGAGACTTTCTGAATATCAGATATATAGCCAAATGAGATATCAAAATTTCTCATACAGGCAGTTCAGTTGAGATGGTTTCATAAATTACATCAATGGTGCAGCATACCCTCTGCATTCTCAAGACACAGAACAATTTCCATAAGTCCAGTATACTTCCAAGTGTTGCTGGTGTCTCCATGAATCACAACAAAAAGAAGATGAAGGTGAAATACAGGTACTGTAATTTGCAGTTTGCACCATATTTCAAGTGCATTTCTGCTTTGACATTATATTCAGACAAGCAGCAATAAGTAATTCTCAGTTACCCTTTGTGATATCACAGAGATTTTTCTAATAAAATGCAGAAGCAGAAAATATAAAATGTAAGTCCCTAGTCAGGCAGGGATTTTGTTCTATTTTATTCACTAACACCAGATATTTCTGTTTAGGACAGTTACTTGGGAGAGTGGGCACTCAGTAAATACTTGTGGACTGAATGAGTAAATGAATGGAAATTTCAGATTAGTAGCTTTACTATTTTTTTATAGTTTTCATTCAGCTTGATTGAATCCACCAACGGTTGTGATTTCCTTTTTATTTTCCATGGTAAATATATATCTCTGCCACAGAGCAGTAAAGGAACTCCAGTCACAGTTCATGTTTTACAATTCTACAAATTAACTTTTTCATAAAAACCTCATCTAAATTAAGTTAGTTATGTCAGAAAATCCCTTAGCTAAGGCATATATGCAATAAAAATCACATCAAGAGACCAATTTATATTTATAATCTTGCTTATTAAATTTTTTATAGTTATTTATTTCCATCACTTTTTCTTTAAAGATTTTATTTATTTATTTATTTATTTGAGAGAGAAACAGCATGAGAGGAGATGGGGTCAGAGGGAGAAGCAGGCTCCCCACTGAGCCGGGAGCCTGATGTGGGATTCGATCCCAGGACTCCGGGATCATGACCTGAGCCGAAGGCAGTCGCTTAACCAACTGAGCCACCCAGGCGCCCCTATTTCCATCACTTTTTTCCCCGTTCACAAAAGCACAATCAAAATAAACAAATGAACAACAACTAAAAGCTGATTTTCTGTTAAATGAGACAGGAAGTCATCAAAATCCTAGAGGAGAACACAGGCAGCAATCTCTTTGACCTCAGTGAGAGCAACTTCTTACTAGACATGTCACCAGAGGCAAGGGAAACAAAAATGAACTATTGGAACTTCATCAAGATAAAAAGCTGCTGCACAGTGAAGGAAATAATCAACAAAACTCAAAGGCAGCCTACAGAATGGGAGAAGATATTTGCAAATGACATATCCGATAAAGGGTTAGTATCCCAAAATCTATAAAGAACTTTTCAATCTCAACACTCAAAAACCAAATAATCCAGCCAAGAAATGGGCAAAAGACATGAATAGACACTTTTCCAAAGAAGATATCTAGATGGCTAACAGACACATGAAAAGATGTTCAACATCACTCATCATCAGTGAAATACAAACCAAAACCATGAAGAGATACCACCTCATACCTGTCAAAATGGCTAAAATTAACAACACAAGAAACAATGGGTGTTGGTGAAGATGTTGAGAGGGGGAACCCTCTTGCACTGTTAGGGGTGGGAATACAAACTGGAGCAACCCCTGTGGAAAACAGTATAGAATTTCCTCAGAAAGTTAAAAATAGAACTACCCTACAACCCAGCAAATGTACTACTAGGTATTTACCCAAAGGATACAAAAATACAGATTTGAAGGGGTACATGCACCCTGATGTTTATAGCAGTATTATCAACAATAGACGAACTATGGAAAGAGCCCAAACGTCCATTGACTGATGAATGGATAAAGAAGTGGTATATATATATGTATTGCATATATTACTCAGCCATCAAAAAGAATGAAATCTTGCCATTTGCAATGATGTGGATGAAGCTAAAGTGTATTATGCTAAGTGAAATAAGCCAAAGAAAGAGAAATAACATATGATTTCACTATATGTGGAATTTAAGAAACAAAATAGATGAACATATGGGAAGGGGGAAAAATGAGAAAGAGGGAAACAAACCATATGAGACTTTTTTTTGTTATGTTAATCACCACACATTACATCATTAGTTTTTGATGTAGTGTTCCATTACTCATTGTTTGTGCATAACACCCAGTGCTCCATGCAGAACGTGCCCTCTTTAATACCCATCACCAGGCTAACTCATCCTCCCACCCCCCTCCCCTCTAGAACCCTCAGTTTGTTTCTCAGAGTCCATAGTCTCTCATGGTTTGTCTCCCCCTCCGATTCCCCCCCCTTCATTCTTCACCTCCTGCTATCTTCTTCTTCTTCTTCTTTTTAAATACATAATGTATTATTTGCTTCAGAGGTACAGATCTGTGATTCAACAGTCTTGCACACTTCACAGTGCTCACCATAGCACATACCCTCCCCAATGTCTATCACCCAGCCACCCC
>NW_027700469.1:0-345 GCF_054177405.1 Leptonychotes weddellii | reverse complement strand
CTGGTGCCCACTCAGGTTAGGCTCCTACCCTGGCACAGGAAGGGGGAGAGAGGTGTGCTGTCTTCCTTGGTGTGAGCAGTTCAAAGAGAGGGTTCCCAGGTCCTTGGGAAAGACACTCCTGGATCACAAAGCTGGCTAAGGGCCTATCTGTTTTTCAATGGACTTATATACATTTCAAAGAGGGGAGAAAGCACCCACAATCACAAGTTTCCTCAAGTAAATGCTATAAGAAAAGGATGGGAAGGGGCTCTCTTTCCTTATTTTCAACAGGGACAATAAGCCCCTTACTTTTAATATATTTTGTCCTAACAGTAGACCTTGGCTTGGTTTGCTCACAGAGCTGTT
>NW_027700468.1:0-345 GCF_054177405.1 Leptonychotes weddellii | reverse complement strand
CCCACAATGCTTCAGAAAGCTATGATCAAACCTAGATTAACTAATTAGCTTCCCTTTTCCTTGGTCTCCAAGGGTATCGCGATGGACAGATTGGTTGGATCCAAATTGTAGAGGACCTCCATGAAAGAGTACCAGAAAAGGCGGATTTTTCCCCCTTTGGAAATACTCAGGGTCCAAGCCGAGTAGCTCAGTTCCTTGTGATCTATGCACCAAGAAGGGGAATCTTAGAAGTGTGGAGCACACAGCAGGGACCTCGAGTAGGAGCTTTCAACGTGGGAAAGCACTGCAGGTAAGCTGCAAACCCTGGCATTTTCCTGGTTACAAAAAGGAATGCTTTTATTCAAG
>NW_027700467.1:0-345 GCF_054177405.1 Leptonychotes weddellii | reverse complement strand
TTGTCAAATGCTTTATGATACTCTATTGCTAGTTCTTCAACCTATAAAAACTCCATGTGTTTATTAAGAACACTGGATGTTCAAGAGCTCAGGCATTGTACATTTTATGTAGCAGAAAGTTTTATAATGAAGCTGTCAACTTTCTTCCATTTGAGTAAATAGAAAACAAACCTCATTTTAAAACAGACACTTCCATGCCTCCGTGTGTACCATGAGCCACAAATAAAGAAGAGTTGTGGGTATGAGAAATGAAAGAATATTAGCGTTAAAACTTAAAGAGCAACACCAGGGGGCGCCTGGGTGGCTCAGTCGTTAGGCGTCTGCCTTCGGCTCAGGTCATGATCC
>NW_027700466.1:0-345 GCF_054177405.1 Leptonychotes weddellii | reverse complement strand
ACCCCCGCCACTGGGTCGCCAGGGCCCGCCCCTCTGCCCACCTGAGCATCTGCTCCTTCCATCAGGCCCTCGCCTCAGTCTCTCAGAGACCCGGATGCGGAAGTCCGGACTCACCACGTGTTCCCATCCCCCCCTCGCCCCGCCACGGAACTTCCCTGACTGACACTGTGCCGGGGTCCAGGGTCCCTCAGTCGTCCCTCTGCATCCTCACCATAAAGCCCAGTAGGGCCGGGGCTGCCCCTCTGCCCACCAGAGGGAGGCCCTGCTCCTTCTGCCAAGTCCCCCAGTGTCTCTGAGACCTGGATGCGGAAGTCCGGATTCACCACGTGCTCCCATCCCCCCCCA
>NW_027700465.1:0-345 GCF_054177405.1 Leptonychotes weddellii | reverse complement strand
TTTGCTCCAGGTGTTTTCCAGTCTCTGCCTGTCTTTTTATTTATTTAATTTTTTTAATAGTGCCTTCGCTATAGAAAAGTTGTTTTAATGTAGTCAAATTTACCAGCCTTGTGGTTTTTGAGGTTTGGGGGATAGTTTTGGTTATTGTCTTGTTTAAGAAATTCTTTAACCTGAATCATAATATGTACTCCTGTGTTTTCTTCAGAAAGTTGTTTTTTTTAATTTAAATTCAGTTACTTAACATCTAGTGTATTATTAGTTTCCGAGGTAGAGTTCAGTGATTCATTGGTTTCTTCAGAAAGTTTTAAAGCCTCACTTTTTCCGTTTGGGCTTTAAACCATTTTG
>NW_027700464.1:0-345 GCF_054177405.1 Leptonychotes weddellii | reverse complement strand
GTCCCTATTTATCAGTCTCATATGAAAGACATGCATTTCAGAAAAATGTGTTTTAACAGATCAAACTGTATACATAAAATGTTCCTATTTAAAGGGTTCAGATAGATGTATGGATAGTATCATTACAGAAAAGTAAGAGTGTTTGGCAATATCCATCACAGTCTAAAATTACTGTCCTAGGAGACAGGTATACTCCCTTAAAAATAATCTCTAGTGTGATGGTGAAAGACCAAATACTGAGCTCGATACACTTCCCACACCAACAACCCCAAGTAATGGAAAGTATCTAGAAAATGATGCAATCAATCTCTTTGTTGTACAGATGAAGACATTAAAGCCCAGGGA
>NW_027700463.1:0-345 GCF_054177405.1 Leptonychotes weddellii | reverse complement strand
CTTTTACCAGTTAACTTGGTAAATGACCATGATGGCCTTAGCATTCCCCTCAGCTTGACTAAAAGTTTCTTCCTGACTATTGGTCTATGACCTTCCTTTTCTTAGAGCATTTGCTTTAGAAATCTTGCAGTTATAAATTCTTTCTCTAGGGGCGCCTGGGTGGCTCAGTTGGTTAAGCGACTGCCTTCGGCTCAGGTCATGATCCTGGAGTCCCGGGATCGAGTCCCGCATCGGGCTCCCTGCTCGGCAGGGAGTCTGCTTCTCCCTCTGACCCTCCTCCCTCTCATGCTCTCTGTATCTCATTCTCTCTGTCTCAAATAAATAAATAAAATCTTTAAAAAAAAA
>NW_027700462.1:0-345 GCF_054177405.1 Leptonychotes weddellii | reverse complement strand
CCTGCTTCTCTCTTTCCTACTCCCCCTGCTTGTGTTCCCTCTCTCGCTGTGCCTCTACCTCTCTCTGTCAAATAAATAAATAAAATCTTTAAAAAATAAATAAATAAAAAAAATAAAAGTAAAAAGATTGTTTCAAATCTCTCCTTAACACTTAAATGTCATATATATTTTTTTTAAAGTAGGCTTCACAGCCAACATGGGGCATGATCTCATGACTCTGAGATCAAGAGTTGCATGGCTTACTGACTGAGCCATATCCTTTTTTTTCAATAAAGACTTTTATTAATTTTAAGTAATCTCTACACCCAACATGGGGCTCGAACCCACAACTCCAGTATCAAGAGT
>NW_027700461.1:0-345 GCF_054177405.1 Leptonychotes weddellii | reverse complement strand
GGATCATGACCTGAGCCGAAGGCAGTCGCTTAACCAACTGAGCCACCCAGGCGCCCCTAGCTGCAAATTATTCTGATTGTATTATTAAGCTTTGACATGAAATCTAATTTAAATTTCCATAAATTTGCCCTGTTTCTTGAAAATATTAGCATGAGTTCGAAAACGCTGTTCGGTGAGTTCTCCAAGACTATCACGATCTTGACAAAATCACTTTATACAATACGTCTTACATCACGGTATGCTACCTATACATCCTCCTCTTTCCATAGCTTAGAGCTTCTAAATGTTTTCCACTCATGGGAAAATGCAATTAATATTGGATTCATCTGTCGTCAGCTATCTTTA
>NW_027700460.1:0-345 GCF_054177405.1 Leptonychotes weddellii | reverse complement strand
CCCACCCCCCGGGGCCACCTGCCCCTGATGTCCTGAGTCCTGGGACCAACCAGGGAAAGCCCAGGGTGCTTCGCTGACCCATCCCACGGGACCCGCTTCTGGTTAGCTGCCCCGGTGTCCCGGCCCCTGAGCTGTCCCCGGCCGGCGCCCACGTCAGCACCCCTCACCAGCTGTCCCTGTGCCACCCTGAGGTCTCCCCTCCCCGACCAGCCGGGGTCTCTGCCACACGCACGTGACGGTGGCCTGGCCGACGGCCTGCTGCGGGGAGCTCTGAGTCCACAGCCTCTGCTGTTCTCACCTGGTGGACCTTGCGTGTCTCCAGAGACACGGATGTCTCCCTCTCAC
>NW_027700459.1:0-6368 GCF_054177405.1 Leptonychotes weddellii | reverse complement strand
AAAAAAAAAAGGAAGGAAGGAAGGAAGAAAATGAGGGAGGGAGAAGAAAACCAAATTATGCGTATTTGTTCCAGAAAAAGCTACAAAGTTTGGAACCGAGAGGAACTAAAAGAAATGGGGGGTAGGGAGGGGGGCTCTCTTTTGCAAACAGGTCCGGGAGGCATGGATTCAAACTCTAGTTGAAGACCCACTGTGTGCTGGTCACTGGGCAAAATCCTAGGCTCACTCTTTTCCCCTTCGACTTGAGAGGAAGTGAGCTTCGTGCACAGAGGTGGTCAGGCTCTTGGTTTCTCGGCGCCTGGTTGCGAAGCCTGGATTTAGCAACTTCTTGCACAAACCCAAGAATCAGCAAATGCCCACAGGGGCAAAGTGGCTGCAAATCCTTAGCTTACCTGCCATCTCTACCCTCCAGAGTCCCAGCCTCCCTGTTTCTGGTTGCTTCCATCGTTCTCTTGCCTTTTGTATTTTTCCTAACTTGTCTTGTTGTTTTTAGCAATACTGTTGACCTGCCACATACTCTTCTATTCACCCCAGAAGTGCATATGCAGAATGGTAAGTTTGTGGGGTGCCTGGGTGGCTCAGTTGGTTGAGCATCCGACTCGATTTCAGCTCAGGTTATGATCGTGGGGTCGTGGGATCAAGCCCTGTGTCAAGCTCTGTGCTCAGCGAGCACTCTCTTGACATTGACTCTTGACATTCTCCTCCTTGCCCCTCCCACCACTACCTCCTACACACGCATACGGGCGCTCTCTCTCTCAAATAAATAAAATCTTTTTTAAAAAGTAAAAAAAACCAAACAAACAAAGGGGCTGGACCTGGGGGCCGTAATTTGTGAGACAGTGAGTAGAAAATACATGGGAAAACTAAGGGGAAAAGTTATTTTATTACGAGTTATTTCATTAAGTTTGTACAGGTCCTTTTTGGCATCAACTCCCAGTCTCTACGATAAGAATCTCTTCTCTTCCTGGCACAGAAAGGACATCTTTGTCATGGGAAATTTCATGACCTACTTTCAGGTAGAAAGACGGAGGTTGGAGCTCTTCCTGCATCTGCTGTTTCTCACGTGCCTTCAGCTCAAAATAATCAGTAGGCCAGAGCAGTATATTTGGGGTGGTATGTTCTGAGCACCTCCACATCTCAAGACAAAGAATAAGTGAAAAATGGGCACGTGAGAATTGGCTGCACTACTGTCTTCTTTGATCAGGTGGGTGACAGAGTCTGTTCAGTGGCTGATTATCACCAACCAACCTGAGGGGCCTTAAAGAAACTTAGGAAAGCTGCACACAGGAATGGAAGAAAGAATGCCATGGCGTGAGGAGGAAGGGAGCTGGATAGGGATATGGGGAAGACATAACCTGACATCTATATTAGTTAGTATCCATAAGGGGAATGGAAGGTAAGATCACAGGTCTTCCGAGCTCACTTTCCTGGTTCTCAAAGGGTATCAACATTGTTTGGGTTAACATTAGAAGGGAATACGCTGTTGCTAAAAGTATTGAACACATATTTTGCTCAGTGGAGGCAGGAAGCACTGAGTATTAACAATTCTAAAGAGTATATATTGGTTGGGCGCCTGGGTGGCTGTCGCTTAAGTGGCTGCTTTTGGCTCAGGTCGTGATCCTGGGGTCCTGGGATCGGCCCCACGTCGGACTCCCTGCTCAGCAGAAAGCCTGCTTCTCCCTCTCCCTCTGCCTGCCACTCTGCCTACTTGTGCTCTCTATCTCTCTGTCAAATAAATAAATAAAATCTTAAAAAAAAAAAAAGAGTATATATTGGTCTCACTCTGTGTAAGGAAAAGTAATAAAAACTAATCCATGCCTTTCCAACTAATGTTATGGCGGCCATTTTTCAGAACAGTAAAGCCAGTAGAAGGAAGAATTAGTGACCACATAGAAGAGAGCATAAGGAGGTTTCCTATTTGTTCATTCATCCACACACTTTCATTTATGGTATATGTAGTGAGTGTCTACCTGTGGCAGGTTTTGTTCTATCTCTGGAAATATGTAATATTCCAGTATTCATATATACCACATCTTCTTTATCCATTCATGTATCAGTGGACACTTGGGCTGCTTCCATATCTTGCCTGTTGTAAATAATGCTTCAATGAGCATAGGAGTGCATGTATTTTTTCAAATTAGTGTTTTTGCTTTCTTTGGATAAATACCCAGTAGTGGAATTACTGAATCATATAGTATTTCTATTTTTAGTTTTTTGAGGAAACTACACACGGTCCCCCACAGTGGTTACACCAGTTTACATTCCCACCGAGATTGCATGGGGTTCTGTTTTCTCTACAGCCTCACCAACACTTGTTGTTTCTTATCTTTTTGATACTAGCCATTCTGAATGGTGTGAGCTGATATCTCACTGTGATTTTGATTTGCATTTCCCTGGTGATGAGTGGTGTTGAGCATCTTGTCATGTGTCTGTTGGCCATCTGGATGTCTTCTTTGGAGAAATGTCTGTTCATGTCTTCTGTCCATTTTTAATTGGATTATTTGGGGGCTTTTTTGTTAAGTTGTATGAGTTCTTTATATATTTTCCCAACACCATTTATTTATTTATTTATTTTATTATTTTTTTTCCCAACACCATTTATTGAAAAGATTGTCTTTTCCCCACTGTATATTCTTGCTTCATCTGTCATAGATTAATTCACCAGACAAGCATGGGTTTATTTCTAGCTCTCTATTCTGTTCTTTTGATCTATGTGTCTATTTTTGTGCTATACTGTTTTGATTACTACATCTTTGTAATATATCTTAAAATCTGAGATTGTGTTACCTCCAGTTTTGTTCTTCTTTCTCAAGATTGCTTTGGCTATTCGAGGCCTTTTGTGGTTCCATATAGATTTTAGGATTATTTGTTCTAGTTCTGTGAAAAATGGTATTTTTACAGGGATTGTATTGAATCTGTTAATTGCTTTGGGTAGTATGGACATTTTAACAATATTAATTCTTCCAATCCATGAGCATGATACAGCTTTCCATTTGTGTCTTCCTCAATTTCTTTCATCAGTGTCCTATAGACTTCAGAGTATAGGTTTTTCACTTCCTTTGTTAAATATGTTCCAAGGGAGGGCGCCTGGGTGGCTCAGTTGGTTGGGTGACTGCCTTCGGCTCAGGTCATGATCCTGGAGTCCCTGGATCGAGTCCCGCATCGGGCTCCCTGCTCGGCAGGGAGTCTGCTTCTTCCTCTGACCCTCCCCCCTCTCATGTGCTCTCTCTCATTCTCTCTCTCTCAAATAAATAAATAAATAAATCTTTAAAAAAAAATTTGTTCCAAGGTATTTTATTCTTTTTGTGCAATTGTAAATGGATTGTTTTTTAAATATCTCTTTCTGCTACTTCATTATTAGTATACAGAAATGCAACAGATGTTAACTGTGGATTTGTTTGCTGAGTTTTTATCATGAATGAATGTTGAATTTTGTCAAATGCTTTTTCTGCATCTACTGAGATGATCATATGGTTTTTATCCTTCACTTTGTTAAAGTGATGTATCATGCTGATTGATTTGGGGATATGAAACCATTCTTGCATCCCTTCTTATTCATATTTTTAGTGATGAGGAAGTTGAGGCTTAGAGATGTCCTGTTACTTTCCTCAAGGTATATACCTAGCATGTTGCAGAGCCATCGTATAAGGCCAGGTTATAAAATCTGGGTGTAAATCATACTACACCAAGCTCTCCCCTGATCTCATTCTCAGATTTAATTCTAGCCATCTCATTTGTGGAGCACAGCATGCCAAGATTTCTCTGAAAGAGGTAAACCCAAGAACCAAAATATGGACTCTCAGGAAATTATCCTCCTTCCTGAAATAAACTATTTATTTATTTTTTTTTTAAAGATTTTTTATTTATTTATTTGAGACAGAGAGAATGAGAGACAGAGAGCATGAGAGGGAAGAGGGTCAGAGGGAGAAGCAGACTCCCTGCCGAGCAGGGAGCCCCATGCGGGACTCGATCCCGGGACTCCAGGATCATGACCTGAGCCGAAGGCAGTCGCTTAACCAACTGAGCCACCCAGGCGCCCTATTTATTTTTTTTAACTTAGAGCAGCCGACTGAGGACCAAGCTCGGTTGCCAGACTGTCATGCCCATCTGATATAATGAAGCATTGGACTATAATCCTAGTTACTCTTCATTTAGTCCCCATCCTCATCTAAATCTCTAGCCAACACACCCCTTCTGAGGCCCTGCAGTCCAACCGAGTCTCGCATTAAAATGTCATTGTCACTACATAATTTCCCTCAGTCCCCTCTAACCCTCCAATTCACCTTTCATAGCACTTTTACATTATCAATGCATCTTTAATGGCTGTATTTTCCAGTATACAGAAAAATAAGCCATCTATCTTGTCCTGCATTATGGACCTCACGATGCCTACATTTTGTGAAAACTGAGCGATTTCTTGCTGTTGTTGTTGAAGGTTGTGAGACACAAGAGGAGCTGGAGGCAAGACAGATAAAACCTTCTGTGTGTGACTCGGTCCACATACCCAACCTGCCTAAAGGGATCTGTGCCCTGTCCTTTGTGAGGCAGGCTTCACACAGTACATGGGGAATGTTAAAATATTGGAGATATTTTTCTGTTTCTTATTTCAGAGGATACAACATGCTCTAGAGACAGATTTGAAATAAAATCTGAGAAAGCCACAAAGATAATTGTTGTTGGGAAGTAGCAAACAGGTTATGAAAAGACCAACACAAAACCAATTGTACAGTGAGGAGTTTTATCATATGGCCCTACGAGGCTCATCACTGGAGATGATACTGAGATCTTCAATCATGGACAGAACTTGCTTTAAGTTCCTTTACTTATTTGTTTTCATTTCAACTGAGGTAAAATTATAAACAGTAAAGTGCGGCTCAATTAATATTTCCATATGTGAATATATAACCATCACCCAGATAAAGTTTAGGAAAAAACTCTAAAACTCTAGAAGGTCCCACTATGTATCCTCCACAACAAAACTCCCCACCCCCCCAATAAACTTAACAATTATAGCCTCCATGATCATACCGTTATTTTATGATAACTTTTAAATCATTACTTTGTGAAGAAACTGTGTTTAAAATGTACCCAGAGATTATGTTTTAATCAGGTATGGCAAGACATGCACACTTGGAAATGATTATCATGAAGGAAGCTTATGCTCACAGGTCCCTAGAAAAAGAAGGCATGACATGCCAGACAGGGCCATGTGGAGAGCACCAGGGTCATTCAGGAGGCAGAGAGGAGAAAACATGGCCTAGCACCTTTATTGCAGTTTTGGTGGGAACAGGAGAGGGTAGGTCCCCAAGTAAGGTTAGGATTGGATGGTTTGAATAATTCTGGTGGGCTCTGGGCCATAACAGTGGCCCCTAGTTGTCCAGAACCTGGCCCTGGGGTGGTTTAGGGGAGAGGGAATATTGGCATGATGTGTGAGCTTGATAAAGGAGATGGTTGGAGCATGGGCTCTGGGTTGGTGGTTTGTGTATCAAAGATGGACTTACAGGGGAGTCATTTGCTCTCTCTATGAATTAGCTACCCCTGAGGGAGGCAGTCTCTCCAGGATCAAGGCCCAAAATGCCAGAGTTTCCAAAATACAGAAAATAAGATATAGTCAACACGAATATTCTACAAATCAGACCATGCCTTTGTATTTTAACACCAACCCTGGCTTCCTAGCTCAAATAATCATTTTTAGGACAGAGAATCTAAACCTTATGACATCTGTCTTTCCTCTTTTGTTCACCACAGACTCACAACTCTCATACTCGCTTACGGCCTGACTCTCCACCTCTAGCATGTGGGGGGACATTATTTTCCTGTTCCAGATTCTCTTTGGCTTTGCCAACCTTCCAGGCAACTGTACTGGATTTTTGGCAATGAATCTCCTGGGCCGAGTGAGCCGGATGATTTTTTTTTTAATTTTTTTATTCTTATGTTAATCCCCATACATTACATCATTAGTTTTAGATGTAGTGTTCCATGATTCATTGTTTGTGCATAACACCCAGTGCTCCATGCAGAATGTGCCCTCCTCAATACCCATCACCAGGCTAACCCATCCTCCCACCACCCTCCCCTCTAGAACCCTCAGTTTGTTTTTCAGAGTCCATCGTCTCTCATGGTTCGTCTACCCCTCCGATATCCCCCCCTTCATTCTTCCCCTCCTGCTATCTTCTTCTTCTTCTTTTTTTTTTTTCTTAACATATATTGCATTATTTGTTTCAGAGGTACAGATCTGAGATTCAACAGTCTTGCACAATTCACAGCGCTTACCAGAGCACATACCCGCCCCAGTGTCTATCACCCAGTCACCCCATCCCTCCCACCCCACCCCCCACTCCAGCAACCCTCAGTTTATTTCCTGCGAT
>NW_027700458.1:0-345 GCF_054177405.1 Leptonychotes weddellii | reverse complement strand
TGTAAGACTGATGAATCATAGACCTGTACCCCTGAAACAAATAATACATTATATGTTAATAAAAAAATTTAAAAAAAAAGAAACAAAAGGGGCGCCTGGGTGGCTCAGTTGGTTAAGCGTCTGCCCTCGGCTCAGGTCATGATCCCAGGGTCCTGGGATCGAGCCCCGCGTCGGGCTCCCTGCTCCGCGGGAAGCCTGCTTCTCCCTCTCCCACTTCCCCTGCTTGTGTTCCCTCTCTCGCTGTGTCTCTCTCTGTCAAATAAATAAATAAATAAAATCTTTAAAAAAAAAAAAAAGAAACAAAAAACGTGGGTTGGTTTGTTTGTTTGAAGATTTTATTTATTT
>NW_027700457.1:0-345 GCF_054177405.1 Leptonychotes weddellii | reverse complement strand
ATACTTAACACAGATTAGGGATGGTGGTGTAGGTGTAAATATAGGTTTCCATGGTGATAAACACACCTACAGTTAAGGTAGGTGTCATGATAGAAAGACCGGAGGCTACAATGGTGGGCTTTTCCCATGTGAAAAGGATACCATCCGGAACCTCAGTTCCCAGGATACAGCATCAACAAGCTGCGGATTTGAAAATCAAAGTCAATACAGAGTTGGTCCAGCCAGAGGTTACAGCAAATATTATCCAGTAATTAAAGAATGGATGAGTCAAGCAAGAAACCTACACTCAACCTTTCTTATAGGTGATAGTTTTGTGGGATTTTTAAAATAAAAAATAATGCATTG
>NW_027700456.1:0-345 GCF_054177405.1 Leptonychotes weddellii | reverse complement strand
AGAGAGGGAACACAAGCAGGGGGAGTGGGAGAGGGAGAAGCAGGCTTCCCGCCGAGCAGGGAGCCCGATGCGGGGCTCGATCCCAGGACCCTGGGATCGTGACCTGAGCCGAAGGCAGACGCTTAACGACTGAGCCACCCAGGTGCCCCAGTTACTGTATTCTTTAGCTCAAGAATTTTTGTGTGGTTCTTTGTTACAGTTTCTTCCCTTAGTTGATGTTTTCATTTTGCTCATGCATCATTTTTCTGATTTCACTTAGTTGTCTCTGTGTTCTTGTAGTGTATTATGCTATTTTAAAACAAATATTTTAAATTCTTGGTCAGGTAATTTGTAGGTCTCTATTTC
>NW_027700455.1:0-345 GCF_054177405.1 Leptonychotes weddellii | reverse complement strand
CTATTGTAGGCAGCAAATAGATGGGTCTTGCTTTTTTATCAATTCAGTCACCAATGTATTTTGATTGTTTAGTCTGTTTATATTTGAAGTAATTATTGATAGGTATGTACTTATTGCCATTTTGTTCTGTTTTGTTTTGTTTTTATTTTTTTTTTTTAATTTTTAAATATTTTATTTATTTGACAGAGAGAGACACAGCGAGAGAGGGAACACAAGCAGGGGGAGTGGGAGAGGAGAAGCAGACTCTCCGTGGAGCAGGGAGCCCGATGTGGGGCTCGATCCCAGGACCCTGGGATCATGACCTGAGCCGAAGGCAGACGTTTAACGACTGAGCCACCCAGGCGC
>NW_027700454.1:0-345 GCF_054177405.1 Leptonychotes weddellii | reverse complement strand
GATTACTAAGAAATACTATTAATATCCTAATTAAAATATAGGCATAAGCAGATAATCCTCAGAAGAAAACTACTTTTTTTTTACTTTTTTATTGTTATGTTAATCACCATACATTACATCATTAGTTTTAGATGTAGTGTTCCATGATTCATTGTTTGTGCATAACACCCAGTGCTCCATGCAGAACGTGCCCTCTTTAATACCCATCACCAGGCTAACCCATCCTCCCAACCCCTCCCCCCTAGAACCTCAGTTTGTTTTTCAGAGTCCATCGTCTCTCATGGTTCGTCTCCCCCTCTAATTTCTCCCCCTTCATTCTCCCCTCATGCTATCTTCTTTTTTTTT
>NW_027700453.1:0-345 GCF_054177405.1 Leptonychotes weddellii | reverse complement strand
GAAGGCAGTCAATTAACCAACCGAGCCACCCAGGCGCCCACATTCATTTTTTTAAACCCGAGATTGATAATTTGTTAGGAGTGTCTTTCATATTATCACTGATTACTTGCCTTTCACTGGTAGATGTAATTATTTGAAAATTCACTGAGCTGAATTTTGGGAAAATATAGGGTTTGGATTATTTTTTTTAGGTAGTTCTTCAACAATCCTATGAGGTTATTATGTGAAGAAGTAAAAAACAGAAAAACTGAAAAACACTGGAAATTATACTTAATGTTACTTAACTTTCTATTCTTAAGAAAGTAGAATAAAGGACTTACAGATTTGCTAGAACATTTGTTAGCA
>NW_027700452.1:0-345 GCF_054177405.1 Leptonychotes weddellii | reverse complement strand
AAAATTAAGACTTTTTCTTATAAATTTGAAAGTGTTAACTTTAACATAAGCCAATAAATAAGTGGTATCACATTACACAGCTAAAGAAGGATTTTGAATAGCTGCTCAAACACTAATGGAGCCAGTGGTTAACACTGCACATAAGCCTACACGTTTCTTAATAAGCTTGTCCTATGGCATATGCCTTAAAAAAAAAAAAATCCAGTACTTTGGGGCTCCTGAGTGGCTCAGTCGGTTAAGCATCTGACATTGGTTCAGGTCATGATCTTGGGGTCCTGGGATCGAGCCCCACATCATCAGGCTCCCTGCTTCTCCCTCTCCCTCTGCCCTTTCCTCCCCACTCCC
>NW_027700451.1:0-345 GCF_054177405.1 Leptonychotes weddellii | reverse complement strand
GAAGGCAGTCAATTAACCAACCGAGCCACCCAGGCGCCCACATTCATTTTTTTAAACCCGAGATTGATAATTTGTTAGGAGTGTCTTTCATATTATCACTGATTACTTGCCTTTCACTGGTAGATGTAATTATTTGAAAATTCACTGAGCTGAATTTTGGGAAAATATAGGGTTTGGATTTTTTTTTTTAGGTAGTTCTTCAACAATCCTATGAGGTTATTATGTGAAGAAGTAAAAAACAGAAAAACTGAAAAACACTGGAAATTATACTTAATGTTACTTAACTTTCTATTCTTAAGAAAGTAGAATAAAGGACTTACAGATTTGCTAGAACATTTGTTAGCA
>NW_027700450.1:0-6368 GCF_054177405.1 Leptonychotes weddellii | reverse complement strand
ATCCATGAGCATGGCATGTTTTTCCATCTTTTTGTGTCTTCTTCAATTTCTTTCATGAGTGTTTTGTAGTTCCTAGAATATAGATCCTTTACCTCTTTGGTTAGGTTTATTCCGAGGTATCTTATGGTTTTTGGTGCTACAGTAAATGGAATCGTTTCTCTAATTTCTCTTTCTACAGTTGCATTGTTAGTGTATAAGAAAGCAACTGATTTCTGTGCATTGATTTTGAATCCTGCCACGTTACTGAATTGCTGTATGAGTTCTAGTAATTTGGGGGTGGAGTCTTTTGGATTTTCCACATAAAGTATCATGTCATCTGCGAAAAGAGAGAGTTTGACTTCCTCTTTGCCAATCTGAATACCTTTTATTTCTTTTTGTTTTAAATTTAAAAAAAAGAAATGTAATTACAAGGTCCAAGTGTACAAAGCTTATTCTTAATAATGTTGCTAAATGCCTTGCACTAGTTTATACACTGACCAGTGCGGTGTGAGTGACCCATCAGGACTCAGTGGTTAAATGAAATAACCTAAGTTCACTGATGTTTACAAGGACAGGTTTTCATGGAAAAAATAAGTGAGTCTGGAATTGAGTTTATTTGGTTTTGTTTTGTGTTTTTTTAGGAATTATTTATTAAAGAAGAAAGGGTATGGTTTGAAATAAGGGGCACCTTGAGGCAAGGCAGGTGATATGCAAAGAAGATCAGGGGTTGGGGGAGGAGAATGTGGGGAAAAGTGTACAAAGGATTATATAAGCAAATTTGCATAGGTGAGTCCAAACTAGGACTAGAATAAAATGTGAACGTTCCAAAATTATAATTTTTATAAAAAGTAACTGGTCACTAGTAGTCAGGGAAATGCAAATCATGACCACAATGAGATACCATTTTATACTATTCAGTTTGCAACAATTAAGAATTCTGACTGAACAAAGTTTTGGAGGGGATGTAGATAAATAGGATCATTTATATACTATCAGTAGAGGGGTGTAAAATGGTACAATCACTTGGCAAAACAATTTGGCATCATCTTGTAAAGTTAAACATTCACTGGGTGTAATACTGAACTGATGAATCACTGAACATTATATAAAAAACCAGTGATGTACTATACCTTGGCTAACTGAATTTAAATTAAAAAAAAAAAGTTAAACATTCACTTCAACCCAAAAATTCCAACAGAAATTCTTACACGTCCCTGGAGACATATATAAGAATGTTCTTAGTGGTACCATTTATAATAGCAAAGACATGGAAAAAATCCAAGCACTCAACCCAATGGACAGAAGAATGGGTGCATAAGCTGTAATAAATTTATACAATGAAATAATATTCATCAGTTGCATTTGAAGGAATTATAGCACATGTCACAATATGGTGACTCTTAGAAACATAATATTGAGTCAAAATATATTCAGACTTGGGGAAAATGGAATATTATGTTGTTTAGGCAACAGTATATATGTGTGTAATAAAGTTCTTTAAATAAATAATGAAAACCACAAGGATCAGGTGATGACTAACCTCTGATGCAGAGGCAGAGGGATGAAACAAGTGAAGAGCACGTTACTGTGTTATTGCTAGGAAAAGTCTAGTTTGGGGGTGAAGGGGTTTCCTAAGGGTTTTGTAATTAAGTAATTAAGTAATTAATTGGAACTTGGAGTCAAGGCTAATGGTCTGAGGAAGACATGGTTTAACATAGGCCAAAAATAATCATTCTCTCCGCACAGAGTTCATGCCACAGCTCAAGCAGTTAAGGCAGAACTAATACTAATGACAAATCTGAACTTATAACAAGTCACTTTGTTTATTAAAACACTCAGTTTTAACTGACTATGATGAGGAGTCCTGAAAGGGAGATGTGCTGGGGCGCCTGTGTGGCTCAGTCGGTTAAGCGTCTGCCTTCAGCTCAGGTCATGATCCCAGGGTCCTGGGGTCGAGTCCCACATCGGGCTCCCTGCTCAGTAGGGAGCCTGCTTCTCCCTCTCCTTCTGCCTATAGCTCTGCCTGCTGTGCGCTCTCTCTCTCTTTCTCCCTCTGTCAAATAAATAAATAAATCTTATACACACACACACACACACGGAGATGTGCTGTCACAAAACTCTTACTGTAGTGTCTTCTAGTGAAAAAAATAAAGAAGCCAAACTAAGTTTGGGTATGTAGGCACTGTCCCCCAGTGGAATATGTAAAAAATATCCAGGTAGAAATGAGCTGAAGAAAGACTGCCAAGCCATGTACCAAGTAAATAAAAATGAGCACACGTTAAACAACATAAAATAAAAGACATAATATGAAAACCCTAAAGCATATGGAAAGATCAGTCACTCCTACCTATGGCCAGGACACTCAGTGAAAGTGGCACTGTATCCAGAAGAATTCTAAACATTATAGGAAGACTTAAATTTTTCAGATGATGTAGAAAAGCCCAAAGTGTGGTTTCAATGTCATTATTTAGCCAAGATCTGCTCCTTGGCTTCAACTCTGGCCTCAGCCTTTGAAAGTCCAGTTAATAAAACACACTTCAGTGGCATTTCTGGTGTCCTTGGACTTGTGCATGATCAAATGATCACTTTGGTTACAAGCATATATAATCAGTGTAACAAAAAGGGAGGTCACGTGGATTAGCTGTTATTATCTGAATATGCAGTTGCAAATACTACACACATAATTAAGAGCAGAAAATCTCATATACTTTATATGTTGAGATATAAGTGCATAATTTTTACTGCAAAAGTTAAATGTTGCAAAAATGGATAGTTTGGGCCATACTTTTATGTATAAACTATCATTTTAAAATCTTAAAAAAGGAAAAGAAATTGAAAATTAATACATATATTAAAGAGAGAATAAATTTACTAGTTTATTAAGTTTATTAAATTAAAAAGTAATTTCAACTAATAAAGTTAAGAATGTATCACTTCTATGCTTTATAAAATTGTTTGGTATACCACCAATCATAATACTAAATAAAATAATCTTTAAGAATTGTATTTTTTTAATCTTTTTTAAAGATTTTATTTATTTATTTATTTGACAGAGAGAGAGGGCAGCAGAGGGAGAAGCAGAATCCCCACTGAGCAGGGAGCCCAATGCAGGGCTCAACCCCAGGACCCTGGGATCATGACCTGAGCCGAAGTCAGACTCAGTTAACTGACTGAGCCACCCAGGTGCCCCAATCATTTTTTATTTTGATACACCTTTCCATTTCATATCTGAATCAGCTACATCTTTCCAATGGTACTGTTTCACTTTTATACTTATTATTAAGAATTGTATTTAAATTTTAATTACTTATTCCCAATGCCATTAGTCTTTCAAGAAAAAGATCCTATTTGCAAATTCTTTACATCTTATGAAGATGAATTAAAAGCAGAATGTCAACATTACAACCTAAAATTATCATGAGGCGAAAAATTCCAAATACATATACTAAAAAGTCAGTAATAAATCATCCCTCAATCCAGGTATGATAAAAAATATTTTAAAATAAAAAAAAAAAGAAGAAAAGTTTAGAGACTAATGGGGTACCCCTAACACAGTTTGTTCTCACTAGTCAAACTTCAAAGATCACATACTACACAAACTGGATCAAGCACACAGCCCTTAAGTGTTTAGTCTATTTATGAAAGCTAAAAACTGTTATCCAAATGATTGCTTTAGACTGTCATTCAATTTGATAGTTGGAAATGAAACTTCTAAGAATTGTCCAAACTATGACTCTTGGGGACACTGCTCTGGAAAATATGCCCCTAGAACCCTCCTACACTGTTGGTAGGAATGCAAGCTGGTGCAGCCACTCTGGAAAACAGTATGTAGGTTCCTCAAAAAGTTAAAAATAGAGCTACCTTATGACCCAGCAATTACACTACTGGATATTTACCCCAAAGATACAAATGTAGTGATCCGAAGGGGTACGTGCACCCCAACGTTTATAGCAGCAATGTCCACAATAGCCAAACTATGGAAAGAGCCAAGATGTCCATCAACAGATGAATGGATAAAGAAGATGTGGTATATATATACAATGGAGTATTATGCAGCCATCAAAAAAATGAAATCTTGCCATTTGCAATGACATGGATGGAACTAGAGGGTATTATGCTAAGCGAAATAAGTCAATCAGAGAAAGACAATTATTAGATGATCTCACTGATATGTAGAATTTGACAAACAAGGCAGAGGATCATAGGGGAAGGGAGGAAAAAATGAAACAAGATGAAACCGGAGAGGGAGACAAACCATAAGAGACTCTTAATCTCAGGAAACAAACTGAGGGCTGCTGGAGTGGAGGGGGGTAGGAGGGATGGGGTGGCTGGGTAATGGACACTGGGGAGGGTATGTGCTATGGTGAGCGCTGTGAAGGGTATAAGACTGATGAATCACAGACCTGTATCCCTGAAATAAGTAATACATTATATGTTAATTTAAATAAAGAAAATATTCCCCTAAAAATAATTTTCCTGAATTATATTCTGCGGGCCACACACAAAAAAACTGGCAATTTTAAATGTGCCATTTCTATATCATGTACATCAGGTATCTATCTGAACAGGCAGAAACAACCAGAGTCTTTTTTAAATTTAAGAGCATGATGGATTAATGGTGAATTCAGCCAGGATTCTCTCCTTGCAAATCTCATTGAAAAAATATTTATGGACTGAAAAAACAGTTTTTAAAATGTCAGTGCCAGAAACAGTGGAACAAACAAGGTGAAGGCTATGAATGGTTTAGGAATCACAAACATACAGTCAGGACCAGCTTCATGAGTGTGCAAACTGTGTAGTTGCAGAGACCTGTGCTCAGGAGAGCCCAGGCTTGGTTTAATGCTTGCCTTGTTATAGACTTGAAATTCTTAATAATTTTTAACAAGGAGCCCCACATTTTTACTTTACCACAGGACTGGCAAGTTATGTAGTCTCTCCCGCATACAGTGATTTGCTCATATCCTTCAGTATGTGTTCAGAAAGTAATTATAGCACAGAAGAATGTAACAGAAATTCTGACGAAAGGAGAAAGACAGCAGTTCTTCATCAGTCAAGAGCACACTACTTGATACCAAAGAGATTTTGGAATTGTTCTGTTGGACTCACATGAGATGTTCAAACACTATGGAACGGTAGACATTATGTGCTTAGAAGGCTACTCTAATCACACAAAAAAAGCCTAATGCTATAGTTTACAGAACTTAGTGCCTTCAGTTTGTTCACTGAAAACTACTGAAATAACCAAACTAAAAGTCCTCTTGAGAATACAAATAGTTCTCATTGATACCTGCTATAAGGTCCTCCCGTCCTTCTATTCCAATGAAGATACTGAAATTGGTGCACATTTAAGTAAAGATGAGGGGCAGATGGCTCAACTGTAACCAAATACTGATTTTAACTCAGCTCTTTAGTGTTCTGCCAAAAGGTGCCAAAATGTAGGCAGATGCTGTCATGACTACAAAAACACAACCTCATGTAAAAGTTTTTCTGGATGTACAGTAATTTTCAATGTGTTTTCTCAAATAATGGATACTAAAAGACCAATTATTATTTTGAGGGGGTGGGTCCTGATTTTTTGTTTTGTTAAAATATTGGGAACCACTGGTCTTAAATCTTGCTACTTAGAAAAGCAGGTCTCTGCAGGAGTCCATCAAAATCCTAGAGGAGAGCACAGGCAGCAAATCTTTTTACCTCGGCCCCAGCAACTTCTTGCTAGACACGTCTCCAAAGGCAAGGGAAACAAAAGCAAAAATGAACTTTTGGGACTTCATCAAGATAAAAAGCTCTTGCACAGCGAAGGAAACAGTCCACTAAACTGAAAGACAACACAGAGAATGGGAGAAGATATTTTCAAATGGCAAATCAGATAAAGGGCTAGTATCCAAAATCTATAAATAACTTTTCAAGCTCAACACCCAAAGAACAAATAATCCAGTCAAGTAATGGGCAGAAGACATGAACATTTCTCCAAAGAATACATCCCAAATGGCCAACAGACACATGAAAAGATGCTCCACATCACTCGGCATCAAGAAAATATAGATCAAAACCACAATGAGATACCACCTAACAGTGGTCAGAATGGCTAAAATGAACAACTCAAGAAACAACAGGTGCTGGTGAGGATGTGGAGAAAGGGGAACCCTCTTACACTGTTGGTGGGAATGCAAACTGATACAGCCACTCTGGAAAACAGTGTGGAGGTTCCTTAAAAAGTTAAAAATAGAGATACCCTATGACCCAGCAATTACACTACTAGGTATTTATCCAAAGGATACAAACATAGTGATTCGAAAGGGCACATACACCCCAATGTTTATAGCAACAATGTCCACAGTAGCCAAACAATGGCAAGAGCCGAGATGTCCATCGACAGATGAATGGATAAA
>NW_027700449.1:0-345 GCF_054177405.1 Leptonychotes weddellii | reverse complement strand
TAAGGAAGAGGTCCCACGGGATCCAGGCTGGTCTTGCCTCCCTGTGGACCTTTCCTAAATATCTCACAAGCTTTTTTGCTGATCCCAACATGCATTTTGAATGAAGTAAAATGGAAAAATGATAGAGACAGCGAGAGAGCGAGAGCGAGACAGGGGATTCCTGTTTATTGAATTTCCAATGGGGTTTGCAGGTTTTCAGGTCCTCCTCCTGGAAAAGACATAGGCTTCTCGTGATGGTGACTGAGTGGGAATTTTCTTCCACAGAGTTTGACCAGATGCTGAACCGATGCTGCACACCAGCGCATGAGAAAAACAACATGACCAGGGGTAATTAAAACTGAACCC
>NW_027700448.1:0-345 GCF_054177405.1 Leptonychotes weddellii | reverse complement strand
GCAGGCTCCCTGCGGGAATCACAACCCGCCCTGGCTTGGGGTCCGTTTGGGTGGATCAGGTGGACACAGGGAAGAGGAATGGGGCAGGGGGCAGTGGGCCTGCAGAGGAGGGACAGTTCACTTTCAGCTGGGGGTGGGATGCGGTGGGGTGCCAGTAGGCGACCCAGGGAAGGTCCACCCAGAGCTAAGCCTAGAAGGGTGACAGGAGGTGATGGGCGCAGCTTGTGGCTGAGATTGGGCAGCAACAGATCAACCCCTGACAGGGGCCCTGACTCCTTCCACCCCTCTCTGGCTGTGGTGAGTGGTCAAGCCTGCAGGAATGGCTGCACTGGGGCTCCTTTGAGC
>NW_027700447.1:0-345 GCF_054177405.1 Leptonychotes weddellii | reverse complement strand
CCCGCTGCCGTCCCGGGCATTCCCCTGAGGCAGCGGAGCCCCCACGTCCCGGAACAGGCCCTCCACCCCATGGCTGTCTCCTCTATGCGCCTGTGTTCTGTCTGTTTTCACCCTGAGTGTGGCCAAGGGGGGTGGCCTCTGCCTCTTCCGTGTTCCCCCCCACCCAGCCCCGGGGCCCTGATTTGGGGCGAGCCCTGGGGAGCCGGGTCCACCTGCAGCACGTGTGGGGACGCAGGTGCACGATCCACGGGCCGGCCCCAGGCTCGGGGCAGTGGTCTGCAAGCAGGCAGTGATGGCCGTGCGCCGGGCAGGGGCACAGCCGCCCAGGCAGCGACCAGCCAGCCA
>NW_027700446.1:0-345 GCF_054177405.1 Leptonychotes weddellii | reverse complement strand
GTTGGCCATATAACCTCTAAATTGTCCTTATTACTTGTTGGACTATAGGAAAATCCTTACTGCCAGCTGTGCTCATCTTTTTGTCTCCAAACACACTGTGAGCTCTATGCATTCAATGACTCACCCACCTGGTACCGTCAGATTGTAAAATACTTTCTGGACACATTATCGGGTATATTCATGAAAAAATCAATAAACAATATTTAGAAGAGTGCGTAGCTACTATTTATAGGTTAGAAGATGACAGGTTATCAGGTGAGCTAGTGATAGGGTTGTAATAATGCCTAATTCAGTTCCTAGGACGTGGTCAGTAGCTGTAACTGTAACTAATAACATATTTTTTTT
>NW_027700445.1:0-345 GCF_054177405.1 Leptonychotes weddellii | reverse complement strand
GGGGCAGGTGGAGAATGGAACGTGGGCCTGGCTCCCGAGTGAGCCCTGAACGAAGCTAGCGCCGAGCTGCCCACAGGAGGCTGACGGGCGCTCCCCTGACCCCAGCCCCAGGCCACCGTGCCGCATGCTGTCTGCGAGAGGGGGTCCCACAGGTGGCCTTCAAGATGCGCATTAACCAAGCCGACCAGGTGTCTTCCACCCTAGAATTTCTCATTACTCGTCTTTAGGGAAGTTGTGAAAACAAGAGTTCTTCCAAATCAGACCTGATTCAAATTGCATGTTTGGATCGCGTGGCAGTGACTGGCGGTTAAGGCGTGCGCTGGGAACCTTCCAGAGCTTGCTGCT
>NW_027700444.1:0-345 GCF_054177405.1 Leptonychotes weddellii | reverse complement strand
CTGGTTATCTGGGTTGCTTCAGTTGTTAGGCTATTTACAAATAAAGCTGCTATATTAACATCCATGTACAGGGTTTTGTATGAACATGGAGGTCCTCATTTCTCTGGGATAAATGCCCAGGAGTCCATTTGTTGGTGCATTTTGGACTAACAGGTTTAGTTTTTTAAGAAACTACCAAATTGTTTTCCAGAGTGGCTGTATCATTTTACACTCCCACTAGCCATGTATCATTTATCCAATCTCTAAAACCATACCAGCATCTGGTATCAATGCTCTTTTTATTTAACTATTCTGATAAGTGCCTGTGACTCTCCTTTAAGGATAAAGGTGAAAATAAGAGGAAGA
>NW_027700443.1:0-345 GCF_054177405.1 Leptonychotes weddellii | reverse complement strand
CTTCTCCCTGGCCGTGCTGAACAACACCGTCTACGTCACAGGTGGGTTCCCGGCAGTGCCGTCCGGGGAGCTGATCACCGTGACACCACCGAGAATCAGCTGTCCCCTCCGGCTCAGGCAGGACTCTTCCAGACATCTCCGTGACATGAAAACAAGGACATTTAAAATCCACGGGTCCACACGTGGGCGCAGGGGACCGCTCCGTGTTCTGACATGGGAAGCTGGGGTGGACTCGCTAGGCTCCCTCAGCCAGGGCCTCCCCAGAAGGAGCTGTGTGACGGGCAGGTGGGGTCACCCTGCTCTTTGGTATCTGAGAACTTGGGGGCCCGTATACACTTTGGTTGG
>NW_027700442.1:0-345 GCF_054177405.1 Leptonychotes weddellii | reverse complement strand
TCTACCATACAACACTACTTTAAGGAAAGTGTGCTAAGTTCTTTCTCATATATTAGTATGTTGTAAAAGTATGCCATAAAATTTTAAACTCATTTAAATATTAGACATATTTTAATCTTTCAGTCCTCCATGGTGACTTCAAAATTAACAATCTAAAATATAACTCTTCCTCTTCCCCAAAAATATACTTATTTCCTTTCTCTTTCTTTCTCTTTCTTTCTTTCTTTCTTTCTTTCTTTCTTTCTTTCTTTCTTTCTTTTTTCTTTCTTTCTTTCTTTCTTTCTTTCTTTCTTTCTTTCTTTCTTTCTTTCTTTTTCTTTCTTTCTTTCTTTCTTTCTTTCTTTC
>NW_027700441.1:0-345 GCF_054177405.1 Leptonychotes weddellii | reverse complement strand
CCCACAATGCTTCAGAAAGCTATGATCAAACCTAGATTAACTAATTAGCTTCCCTTTTCCTTGGTCTCCAAGGGTATCGCGATGGACAGATTGGTTGGATCCAAATTGTAGAGGACCTCCATGAAAGAGTACCAGAAAAGGCGGAATTTTCCCCCTTTGGAAATACTCAGGGTCCAAGCCGAGTAGCTCAGTTCCTTGTGATCTATGCACCAAGAAGGGGAATCTTAGAAGTGTGGAGCACACAGCAGGGACCTCGAGTAGGAGCTTTCAACGTGGGAAAGCACTGCAGGTAAGCTGCAAACCCTGGCATTTTCCTGGTTACAAAAAGGAATGCTTTTATTCAAG
>NW_027700440.1:0-345 GCF_054177405.1 Leptonychotes weddellii | reverse complement strand
GTCTCTCACCAGATTCTACCCACCTCTGGCATGCCTACTTCTTGTTTGACTAGAAAGAAAAGAAATGCAATCCATTTAGTTAGCTATGTGTAGTAATGCAACTCTCCTCACACTTTCAAAGACAATGCTGTACAGTAAGAATCTTCTTTTTTTTTTTTTTTAAGATTTTATTTATTTATTTGACAGAGACAGAGATAGCGAGAGCAGGAACACAAGCAGCGGGAGGGGGAGAGGGAGAAGCAGGCTTCCCCCCGAGGAGGGAGCCCGATGTGGGACTCGATCCCAGGACCCTGGGATCATGACCTGAGCCGAAGGCAGACGCTTAACGACTGAGCCACCCAGGCG
>NW_027700439.1:0-6369 GCF_054177405.1 Leptonychotes weddellii | reverse complement strand
ATGATAATTAACTTTCTCTGCTTGACTTATTTCACTTAGCATAATCTCCTCCAGTCCCAACCATGTTGATGTAAAAGTTGGGTATTCATCCTTTCTGATGGCTGAGTAATATTCCATTGTATATATAGACCACATTTTCTTTATCCATTCATCTGTTGAAGGGCATCTTGGCTCTTTCCACGGTTTGGCTATTGTGGACATCGCTGCTATGAACATTGGGGTGCATATGGCTCTTCTTTTCACTACATCTGTGTCTTTGGGGTAAATACCCAGTAGTGCAATTCCTGGGTCATAGGGTAGCTCTATTTTTAATTTTTTGAGGCACCTCCACACTGTTTTCCAAAGTGGCTGTACCAACTTGCATTCCCAACAACAGTGTAAGAGAGTTCCCCTTTCTCCACAACCTCTCCAACATTTGTGGTTTCTTGCCTTGTTAGTGAAGGCATTTTTCTAAGGAATGCCTGGAAAATATTTCTTCATTTTATTACTACTATAACAAAAACATAGAAGTAATTATACTTCAATGCACTCTTTCTTTTCACTCCTCAGCTTTCATGGGACCTAATTCTCAGCCAGGGAAATAGAGATTCAGAGATGTGGGCAGACCTTAGTCTACTAAGTCACCATCTTATAAGCTTGGCTTTTCATAGGGAGCTTCCAAACAATGCGCACCCTACGTGCACCCACATATCACTTCGGTCAACTTCCAGCCTCCTGAAGCATTCTATGTGTAAGCCAGAACACAGAAGATTTGATGGAGAAAGTGGGTTGGAGGCTGGATGGTTTACACTGGCAGAACTGTATCACTTGACTTCTATGTAGAGAGAGGGGGATGAAGACCGAATGGGGGAGAGGTTCAGGTAGCTGGATTCCTTGGCCCCAAATCATATACAGCCCTCCTTAGTCTGTGTCCAGTTCCCCACAGATCTGAGTCAGGTGAGCTCAGGTGAAGTGATCTCCGCCCTGGAGGCACTGTGGGCAGGGCTCCCCCGACTCCCTCCATAGGATCCCCAGTGTTTACTGTTCCCCTGCCTAAGAGAACATTATCCTTCCAGAACTTAAATCTATGAGTCCAGATATTTAATATTTTAAAAAAATGTAAAAGTTGGAGAAATTTGTGTAGGTTTTGGGAAAACCAGAAGAGTTCTTCTTCGGGAATCATCTTTGAGAAATTTCTGCAGCAAGAGTAGTTGGGATTTAGTTTTGCCAAATTCCCTCTAGTATGAACTTCAGAATTTATGAAGGAGATAGAAAAGATTTTCACTTACATATTTCACAATTAATATTTATTAAGGGTATAAATGAGGCAACTGAAGTCTGAGAATCCAGTTTTACTGTGTTTACTGTTCTTGTCAGCGAAAAGACACTTCAATCAGGTGTATATAGAAATAATGAAAAACTAATATTGTCCACACTTGACACAAAACATTTAGAGATAGAAAAAATGCAGATTAAAACATCTGACTTTTCAAAATTAAAAATGTTCTTTCGGTTAACTCTGGAGTAAAGAAAAATGTGAAATGTAGTAACTCAGGCAATTTGCTGATGTCATGCACATTTGGCTCAAAGGCATCTGAATTTATACATCTTCTCCAGATGTGCGCAATCACACCAAGGCCTCGGCCGTCCATCCTCACTGCCAATGCCGGGCCCGCGAAGTCCTTCCGCCGCCCCGCGAGCAGGGAAGACAAACGGAAGCTACCGTCTGCGGTTTCGCACAGGTGAGTTCGGCGTTCACACTCGTCCCACCGAAAAAGAAACACACATTTAACAGGTGGAGCTGCAGACGTCCCTGCCCCGCACACCGCCTGCATCTCCGCACAGAGGTCCCCGCACCCGGGCCGCCCCTCCGAGCCCGCGGACCCACAGGCACGCACAAAGGGTTTTTTATTTAAGCCGTTCTCAAACTGTTGAGAAGGAAACAGCTCCGCACTCCATATTGCTGGCGCCAACGCTAAGCTGTTACCTAGAGTACCTGAATCATTACCTTGAAGCCGAGTAGGGCAGCCCGGCCCCACAGACCACCCTACACTTTCACCAGGACGCAAAAGCGCCGACCCAAGCTCTGGGGCGGAAGTACGCGCAGACCGGAAACGTCCTGGAGGTGGGGCGGAGGCACGCGCCCGCCTCGCACAAACCCTTCCCTCCAGGCCCCGCCCCACCCGCGCTCGCCGTTTCCGGACCACCCGGAAGCAGATTTCCCGGATGGAAGGGCGTCTGCGCTGGCGTGAGTTTCAGCAGTTCCAGTTGTACCTCGCACGTCGCTGCTCGCACGTCGCTGCCCGCGGTGTTGCGTCCTTCACACCCGGAGTCCGGGGCCTCGCGAACCTTACAGCGCCCACCTCCGCCAGCCTCGCCCGCGGGGAGCCCCGCCCGGTCGCGAGACGCTGTGCTGCTGGTCTGGATCCGCGTCTGTTTCCGGTAGGCTGGCTCCCAAGCCGTCTCCGCCCCAACTCTTCTGCTTCTGTTCTTTCCCCCGTCTCCCCTCCGCACCCGGCGCGTGTCAAGTCCCCGCTCGCGAGGTGCGTTCTCGCCCTTCGCGGCACCGGGAGGGCGGCACCAGGACGCTTCGCCCTCTTGACGTCGAATCCTGTAGACCCAGTCCTGAATTCTCCTCCACGCGTCGTTCGGGGTCGGCCCGGCTGCTCCTCGGGCCCCTCCACAGTCACCTCCTCAGGGAGGCCTCGTGCTGGGGCGCTCACCCGCCCCATCCTCTGACACCCCTTGTTCTGTCCCGTCCCTTCCCACTGGCTGTGCCACCAGAAAGTGTGCTTTCCCTGGGCAGGGAATGTTCATTCTCTTCTTGTGGATGTGGAGTTGGGGCAGGGGGATAAGGGGAAAGAGAGAGACAAGTGGAGAACCAGGGAAACAGCCAAGGAGAGGGACGAGAAAAAGCGGGGGTAAAATTGAGGATAGGGAAGTGGGTCCGATGGGCTTAACTTTTTATATTAACAGCCAAAATTTAGTTTAACCAGTTAGTCTAATATGGCACATCTTTCTCCCCTTAGGTGACCTTTTACCGTAGTGGGCTGTGAACTGTTTCCCAGTTAAGTATGTTTATGTTCTCTTTGCCATGTCTCTGGAAATGATCAAGGATATGCTGGATTGTTGTGGAACTTTGTTGAAAGAGCGCCCATCTGTTCATAATTGAATAAATTACTCAGCTGTTTCCGTTGCTGACCTTCTTTCGTGTTTTCCAGTGCTACTAATTAGGTCTTCTTAATTTCATATTTTTTGATAGTTTAATAGGATGTTCTGGAAAAGAGGAATTACATATTGTGAATAAAGATTGTGAGTAAAACCATGACAGAGAAGCGGCTCTTGCTCAGGAATTGAGATATATGATCTGAAGTTTCTGGGGTAGGGGTGTGAAGGGCAAAACCTGCCACACTATCCCGTCCAGGCCATGTCGTTCCTGTGAGGACAGTGCTGTTCCTCAGGGGGTCGCAAGATAGCTTGAAAAAAGTCCAGACTTTTTTAAACCAAGCATAGAACAGAAGTATCTCTCCAAGGAGGAGGGAGGCAGAAGCGCGTTGACTGTGTGAAGGGAGTCTGGAGAGGGAATAAGAGTGGTGTTTGGGGCTTAGGGACCCAGGAATGGGAGAGACAGAGAAGCTCAGGAGCAGGAGAAATGGAAGTGTCTGCTCTGACCCTGTGCTCAGCAGCTACTAGCAGAGACTATGGGGTCTGTATTTTTAAGGGAACATAGGTCCAGTGCATATACTCACTGCTGCCACACAGTGTGTGGGCTTCACTAGGATAGGAGTGTGTTCTGAAGAAACAGGCAGAAAAATCCATCTGTTGATCTTCGTAAAGGAGTTTAATGCTCCTGAATTCACCAATGTTTCAGCGAACAGCAGAGGACTGTCTTTGCCACATAGCGAATTCCTTCTTGTTTGTGGCTGCCGTACAGCAAAGTGTTCTGTTGACTGGAAGCCCTAAAAGTCATCTCCACACTCAGGAGTGACTCTCGAGATTGATCTTGCCTGAGAAAGCAGCTTTTCATGTGTCCTTTTTAATGTAGTGTTTCCTTGTTTCATTCTTTAATCTTTTATTTAATCTTTTAACTTTTACTAATTATTTTCTTTGTAAAACTTGAAATGTCAGTTAAACTCTTGCTTCCTTTTACTTTCTTAGTTTGTAAAGTTGAACAATTGGTTCATTCATTTTCAAAACTTCTTTAATAAGTATAAAATTTAAACATTTTTTCTTCTTTTAAAAAAAGATTTATTTGAGAGAGCACGTGCCCACTCCAGTTGGGGGGGGCAGCAGAGGGAGAGAGAGAGAGAGAATCTCAAGCAGACTTCACTCTGAGTGCAGAGCCTGATGTGGGGCTCAGTCTCATGACCCTGAGATCATGACCTGAGCCGAAATCAGGAGTCAGATGTTTAACTGACTGAGTTACCCCCGCAGGTGCCCCTAAAGTTTACACATTTTTTTCAAGATAATAACTGTGGCCTTATCCCATGGTTTTGACATTTTTTCTGGAGGGTCATACAGTTCTAGGACATCCTCACTGAGTCTCACCTATCAGCGTAGACCTGTCAGTACAGGACTTTCAACATTCAGGAGGCTCATCCATGAATTAATGTCAGCAAGAATAATGCCCATGAACTAATGGGGACCAAAAGAAAAAAAAAAAACAAAAAGACGAGTGGGATGAGATAGTGGGAGATGAAGAGAAATGCTGATGAATGGGCCCCACCTTTCCCTGGATTAAAGGAGACAAGAAGGCAACAGCTGGACATAACAGCAGCCCAGAAACACTTTCTTTTTAAATTCAAATTTCAGATTGGAAGATACCTAATATTTAAGTGCTAAGAGGATCGATCAAATAGGGAGTAAAGTTATTAGTTTATAAGTAATAACATAAAATTCATGATATGGCAGGAAATAACAGGACCCAAACATAAAGTTAGAGATAAACAACCAAACTGAGATTAAAAGTAATTCCTCACCTGTTAACGGGAAGATGGCATAAACAGGAGATGCGAATGCAGGAATACTTCAATGGTTGAAAGCATCTACCTCCAAAATTACCTACCTCATTTGTGAAATAAGTTACCAACTATCCGATGAATGAAAGAGGAAAGACAAGTCTATGGAAATTCATCTGTCATAGCAAAGGTTTGAAATAGCATTTATTTTTACATGGGAGTTGGAATTGACATGCAAGACCTAATAGGATTGCCAGGTTTTTTTGAGAAATGACCAAAATGACCTGAGATACAGTGGAATATTTATTGTGCTCCTTACTGGAATTATTTCATTGTGGGAGCTAGAAGATTTTTTTTTTTTTTAAGATTTTATTTATTTATTTGACAGAGAGAGAGAGTCCAAGTAGGCAGAGAGGCAGGCAGAGAGGCAGGCAGAGGGAGAGGGAGAAGCAGGCTCTCCGCTGAGCAGGGAGCCTGATGCAGGGCTCGATCCCAGGACCCCGGGATCATGACCTGAGCCGAAGGCAGCCGCTTAACCAACTGAGCCACCCAGGCGCCACGAAGACTTTTTTTTTTTTTTTTAAGCCAGAAGATTTTATCTCTGCAGCAGTAGAAATGCCACTCAAATGTAAAATTCAGTTGTAAATGAGATGCTGATGAAACTATTTACTACACTGTGTTGTGTGTTAACATTTTCTTTCCTGTTAGCCAAAATATAAAGTGTAAGGTTGGCTTCCCATTTTAATAAATTAGTAAATTCTAAATTTAAATTTTAGGTAGTTAACATTCTGTGCAATATTAGTTTCTGGAGTACAATTCAGTGATTCATCACTTACATACAACATCCAGTGCTCATCATAACAAGTGCCTTCCTTAATACCCATCACCCATTTAGCCCATCCCCCACCCACCTGACTCCATAAGCCCTCAGTTTGTTCTCTATTGTTGAGTCTCTTGGCTTGTTTCCTTCTGTCCTTTTTTTGCTTTCACCCTTCCCATATGTTCATCTCTTTTCGTTCTTAAATTCCACATATGAGTGAGATAATATAGTATTTGTCTTTCTCTAACTTATTTCATTTAGCATAATACACTCTACTTCCATCCACCTTGTTGCAAGTGGCAAGATTTCATTTTTTTTGATGGTTGAGTAGTTTTCCATTGCATATATACACACCACATCTTTATCCACTCATCAGTTGATGGACATTTGGGCTCTCTCCATAGTTTGGCTATTGTTGATAAACATCGGGGTGCATGTCCCCCTTTGAATCCGTACATTAGTATCCTTTGGGTAAATACCTAGTACTGCAATTCCTGGATGGTGGGGTAGTTCTATTTTTAACTTCTGGAGGAACCTCCATACTGTTCTCCAGAGTGGCTGTACCAGTTGGCATTCCCACCAACAGTGTTAAGAGGGTTCCCCTTTTGCCAC
>NW_027700438.1:0-345 GCF_054177405.1 Leptonychotes weddellii | reverse complement strand
CTGAGTAGGGCTGGAGAAGAGAGGCCCCCCTGGGGCTGTGTCCTGCTCCTGAGACACTTGCTCTCATCAAGGACCTGGAATTTCCCAATGAGGGGGCTCAGCCACTGTCCTGGACAGAGGAGAGGCTGAGTGAATCCAGCTTCATCCAGAGCCACATGGCTGCCTGAGGGTTTTATAAAAAGCAACTGAGTTTGAAAAAAGCAACTGAGGAATACACACTATACCCTTCCAATAAAGGCTAAAAAAACCCCACAGTCTAGGCTCCACTGGAGCCAAGACCACCTTGGAATGTAGCTTCAGTTCTGGCCATAGGCCCTGGAGGCCGCGGCACATCCCCTGGGGAGG
>NW_027700437.1:0-345 GCF_054177405.1 Leptonychotes weddellii | reverse complement strand
TATATATATATATATATATATATACACCACATCTTCTTTATCCATTCATCTGTCGATGGACATCTTGACTCTTTCCATAGTTTGGCTATTGTGGACATTGCTGCTATAAACATCGGGGTGCACGTACCCCTTCAGATCCCTACATGTGTATCTTTGGGGTAAATACCCAGTAGTGCAGTTGCTGGGTCGTATTTTTTAAAGAGAGAGAGACCATTTATAAATAGTAACATAAGATATAAAACAGTTAAGAACAAATCTATTAATAGCAACACCGTAATAAAAAAAATTATTAAAATTTTAGAAGTAGACAGTGTAAAAATCTGAAATAAGTGGAGATGCATGCCA
>NW_027700436.1:0-346 GCF_054177405.1 Leptonychotes weddellii | reverse complement strand
TTTTTTTTTTAAAGATTTTATTTATTTATTTGAGAGAGAGAGAATGAGAGACAGAGAGCATGAGAGGGAGGAGGGTCAGAGGGAGAAGCAGACTCCCTGCCGAGCAGGGAGCCCGATGCGGGACTCGATCCTGGGACTCCAGGATCATGACCTGAGCCGAAGGCAGTCGCTTAACCAACTGAGCCACCCAGGCGCCCCTAAATATGTGACTTTTAAATATTTGTCTCTTAGTCCTGTGGCTTGTCTTTTGATCTTCTTAACAGTGTCTTCCATAGAGCAGAAGTTTTAAATTTTTATGAAGTGCAATTTATCAATTCTTTTTTTTATGGCTCATGATTTTCTTATT
>NW_027700435.1:0-346 GCF_054177405.1 Leptonychotes weddellii | reverse complement strand
TTTTTTAAAGATTTTATTTATTTATTTGAGACAGAGAGAATGAGAGAGACAGAGAGCACATGAGAGGGGGGAGGGTCAGAGGGAGAAGCAGGCTCCCTGCCGAGCAGGGAGCCCGATGCGGGACTCGATCCAGGGACTCCAGGATCATGACCTGAGCCGAAGGCAGTCGCTTAACCAACTGAGCCACCCAGGCGCCCAATAGGCCATTATTTTTTAATATAATCTGTTTCATGTCAATTTATTATTACAAAGCATTGAAATGATCCTAAGCTGAAAACATTCTCTCTGTTGGTGAACCTGTAAATATACATCTTTCAAAACAACAAAATTATTTCAGCATTTTTCT
>NW_027700434.1:0-346 GCF_054177405.1 Leptonychotes weddellii | reverse complement strand
CCATGGGGGAGGCTCTGGGAGGGAAGGACATGCCTGGTCTCCTCACCTGGATGGGGCATCTCAGGAAGCCTCGGGGTCCACTTGCTGCACCATCATGGACACCAGAGCCAGGCTAGGTCCTGGGGAGGGGCTGTTCGCCTTCCCGTGGGGCTGCTGACGTGACAATCCCGTGACGGACAGGAACGGCCTCCGCGTGGCCACACCCTGTGTGTCTGCCCGTCCTGTGGGCGCCTTGCTCCCTCCGTCTGCACAGCCGGAACCAGAGAGAGGAGACGCCATGACCCCCACCCTGACGGCCCTGCTCTGTCTCGGTGAGATCTGAGGACGGGAGAGGACGCCCTATTCT
>NW_027700433.1:0-346 GCF_054177405.1 Leptonychotes weddellii | reverse complement strand
ATAACTCATGAGGGTGAATCCCAGGTTGTTCAGGGGGGAAAAAAAAACAAAACAAAATCCTAAAAAGTATGATTCCATTTATGTAATGTTATTAAATTGGTGAAATTATAAAGAACAGGTTAGGGGTGCCTGGGTGGCTCAGTTGGTTAAGCGACTGCCTTCGGCTCAGGTCATGATCCTGGAGTCCCTGGATCGAGTCCCGCATCGGGCTCCCTGCTCGGCGGGGAGTCTGCTTCTCCCTCTGACCCTCCCTCCTCTCATGTGCTTGCTCTCTCTCATTCTCTCTCTCTCAAATAAATAAATTAAAAAAAAAAATCTTAAAAAAACAAAATTAAAAAAAAAAAAA
>NW_027700432.1:0-346 GCF_054177405.1 Leptonychotes weddellii | reverse complement strand
ACCTCAGCACTGCGGTCCCAGCCCCCGAGTGTGCAAGACTGAATGAGCATTTACAGAGAAAAGCAGAGAGAAGAAGGGAGGAAAGAAACAAGAGGGAAGGGGGTGACCGCAGGGAGGGGCAGTGAGCCGGACTGCCGGGGACCCGCAGGGAGTGCAGGCCACTGCAAAGAACCGAATGTCGTTACTCAGAATCCCACGGTGCAGGTTCCTAAGTGCGGCGGGCGCACGCTCGGAAGAGAGGACGTGTCCACAGTGCCCCCATGAGCAAGGCCCCGCGGGGGGCGAGAACCCAGCGCAGCCACCCAGGCCCCCTCAAACTACACAAAGGAGCCGCGGCATGCCCGCC
>NW_027700431.1:0-346 GCF_054177405.1 Leptonychotes weddellii | reverse complement strand
TTTTTTTTTTTTTTTAAAGATTTATTTATTTATTTGAGAGTGAGAATGAGAGAGAGAGAGTACATGAGAGGGGGGAGGGTTAGAGGGAGAAGCAGGCTCCCCGCCGAGCCGGGAGCCTGATGCGGAACTCAATCCAGGGACTCCGGAATCATGACCTGAGCCGAAGGCAGTCGCCCAACCAACTGAGCCACCCAGGCGCCCCAGAATTTCTTTCCTTTTTAAGGCTGAATAATATTCCATTGTATACATGTGCCAGATGTTGCTTCTCCATTCATGAACTGATGGACATTTTGTTTGCTTCCATCTTTTGTCTCTTGTGAAAAATGCTCCTGTGAACATTGATACA
>NW_027700430.1:0-346 GCF_054177405.1 Leptonychotes weddellii | reverse complement strand
TTCCCTGCCCCATCCCTCTGCCACCTCCTCTTTATGGTGGGACCCAAGCACCAGCTTCGCACATCTGCCTCTCGCGCTCCTGGGCACCTGCTGAGCTGTGCGCTCTTCTCGCGTACTTGGCATCCCTCTCCCTCCTGAAAGCCCTTCCTCCAGCCCCCTCCGGCCCCCTCCACCAGCTGACGGACCCTGCCTCACTGGCCATAGCATGTGCTGCTGAGATGGAAAGCTAACAGTTCTAGTCATTTCAAAACCTGATCGTTGCTGGTGCCATATTATTCTCATTCGTATTGCAACTAAAGAAGTTTTCTGCAAAACGGATTATGTTCCCCATATGCTAGGCTAGCAC
>NW_027700429.1:0-346 GCF_054177405.1 Leptonychotes weddellii | reverse complement strand
CTCAGACAAAGAGAAAATCCTGAAAGCAGCTCAGGAGAAGAGATATGTAACCTACAATGGTAGAAACATTAGATTGGCAACAGACCTATCCACAGAGACCTGGCAGGCCAGAAAGGATTGGCATGATATCTTCAGAGCACTAAATGAGAAAAATATGCAGCCAAGAATACTATATCCAGCTAGGCTGTCATTGAAAATAGAAGGAGAGATAAAAAGCTTCCAGGACAAACAAAAACTAAAGGAATTTGCAAACACAAAACCAGCCCTACAAGAAATATTGAAAGGGGTCCTCTAAGCAAAGAGAGAGCCTAAAAGTAACATAGACCAGAAAGGAACACAGACAATA
>NW_027700428.1:0-6369 GCF_054177405.1 Leptonychotes weddellii | reverse complement strand
CCTTTCTGATGGCTGAATAATATTCCATTGTATATATGAACCACATCTTCTTTATCCATTCATCTGTCGATGAACATCTAGGCTCCTTCCATAGTTTGGCTATTGTGGACAATGCTGCTATAAACATCGGGGTGCATGTGCCCCTTCTTTTCACTACATCTGTATCTTTGGGGTAAATACCCAGTAGTGCAATTGCTGGGTCATAGGGTAGCTCTATTTTTAACCTTCTGAGGAGCTTCCATACTGTTTTCCAGAGTGGCTGTACCAACTTGCATTCCCACCAACAGTGTAAGAGGGTTCCCCTTTCTCCACATCCTCACCAACATTTGTTGTTTCCTGGAATGTGTGGTTGTCATGACATACTGAAAGTCTGTGAAAAAAGAATCTTTTATATGTCTAATGAAAATGTTTTAAAAAGATATGCGATGATAAAGGATTAAAGGATGAAAACAAGAGAGATAAAGGAGGTCTACTATCAGAAATCAAAGGAGAACATTAGCATACTCTATCACAGGGAAAAACAGCTTATGGAATTCCATATACAGAATACAAAAAATGTAGACAGGTATTGAACACATTGTGTAAAACTATTCCATGTCCTGCAATATTGCCATATGCTTTGTGAGGGGCATCTGAAGTAAACAGTTTGAAGGCTTTTGTTTGCTTGTTTGTTTGTTTTAAAGATGTTATTTATTTATCTGACAGAAAGATAAAGAGAGATCACAAGTAGGCACAGCAGCAGGCAGAGTCAAAGGAAGAAGCAGGCTCTCCGCTGGGCAGGGAGCCCGACCCCAGGACCCTGGGATCATGACCCGTGTGGAAGGCAGCCGCTTAACCAACTGAGCCACCCAGGCACCCCAACAGTTTGAAGTTTAAAGCGATCATGCAGGGGCGCCTGGGTGGCTCAGTCAGTTAAGCATCTGGCTTTTAATTTCAGCTCAGGTCATGATCTCAGGATCCTGGGATCCAGCCCCCCTGTCCAGCTCCTCTCTCAGTGCGGAGTCCGCTTGGGATTCTCTCCCTCTCCTCTGCCCCTTCCCCTGTTCATACACTCTCTCTATCTCTAAAATAAATAAATAAAATCTTTAAAAAAATTTTAAAAAGGAAGTTATCATGCAATGGCAATGTACAAACTGAAGTAGATCAGAAAAAAAAAACTTTATGCAAAGAATTTTTCAACAGAAAGCAGCTTACTTGTAATGGAATTGAAGTCATAAATTAAAGATTAGATTCCATGTCCTGAAACTTATAGGTTTGATGCCCTTAACATTTTTAATCTTCTTTCTTTTAAGTTCATATATATATATGAATATATATCTTACTTCAGAAGGTTAATGTGAGAATTAAATGAGATTAGTATATGAATACCCCTCTAAAGGAAATTATTTCATTGTGATTTTCAAATACATTTTGACATACATTTTATTTTTATTATAATTGTTCAGTAGTAGAACTTAATCATGATAAGTTCCAATTCTGCATGTCAAAATAGAGTTAATGAATTTAACTTACTCTTTTTTCAAAAATTGTTCCTTCAACCTGAAAAATTTTCTCAGAGTTACCATATATCGACTATAGCACTTTAATCACATGGAAATCTAAACCCCTGTATTGTGACCTCCAGTTTACAATGTAAAACATTATAACTATTTTAATTTGAAGTATTTTAGCAAAGAAAATAATCAAAGTGGATGTCTTCAATTTGATCACTTTTTTTTATATAGCAGGTAAGCATTCTTTCAGCTACTTTTTACAGTTACTATTTATTTATTATAATATTTTTCACTATAAGCAAGCAAATGTGACATTTTTCTTTCTTTCTTCTTTTTTTTTTTTTTTCTTCTTTCTTTCTTTGGCCATTATTTCTATGAAGTCTGATGCTTCTGGGTCAAAATTTTCCTCAAGACTATCTTCTCTATCACTTAGTGGCCATTCACAAATTTGTATAAATTACAGGCTGGGGGAGCCTGGGTGGCTCAGTCGTTAAGCATCTGCCTTCCGCTCAGGTCATGATCTCAGGGTCCTGGGATCGAGCCCCGCATCGGGCTCCCTGCTCGGCGGGAAGCCTGCTTCTCCCTCTCCCACTCCCCCTGCTTGTGCTCCCTCTCTTGCTGTGTCTCTCTCTGTCAAATAAATAAAATATTTAAAAATAAATAAATAAATAAATAAATAAATAAATAAATAAATAAATTACAGGCTGGGCCACTGTTATACATATTTCATCTTGATTCTTTTTTCTACCAGTATGATTCCTGAAAAGAGTTTAATATTTCTTGGAAGTTGTGTGCAAGTATGTCAGAAGAGATGGAGAGGTGATAGGGCACAGGAGTTAGCAGAAGTGTGGGAAAGGGAGGATCAGAATGTACAGAATAGCACAGGGAAAATACTGTGCTTTGCAAGTGACTACAGAGCAGTATTATCTGACTTAATGCAAAGGTAAATAACAAGAGTCTTAAAAATTGAAATGATAGGGCACCTGGGTGGCTCAGTTGGTTAAGCAACTGCCTTCGGCTCAGGTCATGATCCCGGAATCCTGGGATCGAGTCCCACATCGGGCTCCCGGCTCAGCGGGGAGCCTGCTTCTCCCTCTGACCCTCTCCTCTCTCATGCTGTTTCTCTGTCTCTCTCTCTCTTTCTCTCAAATAAATAAATAAATAAATAAAATCTTTTAAAAAAAATGATAAAACCAACATTCTTGATCATTTACCTGCTTCTCTGAATCTTCACTCTCATTTGACCTTATCTTCCATGGAGCTGTAATATGCAGTAATACTCCTTCAGAATCTGCAGTAGGAAAAAAAATATTTTTTTTTCTTCTGCAACAGTCATCGCAATCAAGCATGGGTTCTTAATCCCGAGTACATTATGGGGTCTCAAAATGTCAATAAACTTATATAGATGTGCCCACTCTCCTTGCTGCACAGCTTTCACTAGATTTTCAGTGGCACACTGAAAACGGCAAAGAGCCAAACAAATAAATAAAAATTAGACATTACAGTTCTACAGGACCGTCTTGTTCGTTTCCAGAACCACGTCAGGGCCCGTTGCCTTGGGACTCTGAGGAATAAATTGAGGGCAGTACTCACACCTCTAGAACCTCTGGCCGCAGATGGGTTGACCCAGGAAGACTGGCTGCATTTCAGCTCCTAAGACCCTCTCAACCCTTGATGCGGAAAGTGGATGCCTTGGATAACATCCTCAGTCACCTACCCTGACCTGGGCAGTGGGGGAGACGCGGAGGAAGGCATCAGCAGGGGATCCAGGAGTCGGGGCAGTAGGGGTCCCAAAGAAAAGGAAATTGCTCTCCTGGAAGAGCCCGTCCCTGCTTAGAGGCAAAAAGGGAAAGGAAGTCGAGGCTCCAGTGGTCTTACCCAGGCGGGCGTGCAGCCCTCCAAACTCAGAGAGCAGGGCAAAGAGAAGGAACATCGCTGTGCCGGAGCGCTGCAAGCACAGCCAAGGCTGAAGGCCGTTGGGCAGCTCTGAGGCTCGAGGGCGGGAGTACTCAAGGAAATCTCTCCTGCGCGCTGGCCGGGCGGGTGAGCATTGTGCTTGCTATCAGCTCGCGCTGGCTCACCTTGAGGGCTCCAGAATGGATCAGCGGCTTCCACAGGTCTAGGGAGAGGAAGCACCATATACAAGCTTATCCCTTTGCACACAACTGATTTGTTCTGGCTAAGTTTACATTGGTTAAACCCTCTGATAGCGACAAAGGGGCAAATGAGCGGGATTTGCTTTTCTGGTGAAGTTCTTGGCAATTTCGATTCTCCATGTCATGGTTTTCTGGCGTGTTTTTTTAATTTGCTATAATGGAGGAGAGAGAGGGAAATAGGAATGTTAACCACTCTTACAAGAAATTCTCTAAATGGTGCTCCTGCTGACTTATTATCTGTGCAAATAAGGAAAAATCAAGAATATTGAACTTGATCTTGGAGAAGGCAATCAAAACACTTTTCTTCAGCTGTGTGCCTATTCTTACAGTATTAGATTGTAATCAGTTGAAGAAAGGGAAAGGAAACCTAAGTGTTTTGTTAACAGTTACTCTAGGCACTAGCAGGGAAGCTACAGAGGTGGGAAGGGCAGCAAGGCAAATAGGAAATATGTCCCAGGTGGACAAGAGCATGCAACTGTCTTTGAATTTTCTAAGAGAAATCTTAAACCACACATGTCCAAAACCTAACTCAAACTTCTACCCACCTCTCATCTATACCTTCTTTTACCCCAGTACAGCCTATTGCAAGGATGAATTGTGTCAACAGTTGCAACGATAAACTCCAGTCAGGATTAAAACTTGGACCTGCTAGTGGTACACTGGGATCTTCAGAAAGTTTTATTAAAATAAGGCAGGCCAGTGATCATAATGAACTAAAATAAGTTAGTGTCAATGAGGATGAGGGAAAGTTATGGTAGAATCATCCTGATATGTATTTTTTACCACACAATTCACCCACTAAAATGTACAATTGAATGTTTTAGGATTTTTCATATATTGATGTGTACTATCACCACCCCTCACCCCCAGTTCTTTAGCACCTCCTAAACAACCCAGTCCTACACAATCACTGAACTGTGTCAGGTGTCAGGGTTTCATTCCTTTTTATGGCTGAATAATATTCATTGTGCATAGGTCATCATTCATACAATGTTTATCCATTTATCAGTTGATGAACATTTGGAAAAGGAATCTCTTGGTCTCTGTGGTGAGGTACTCCCACCCCTGAACCAGGAGCATCTTTGTTTATGATGGAGACTTTGTAGGTTCTCATTCGACTCCAGCTAGGGTGATGGTTCCCTTATCAATGTACAATGCTTTGAGGTATGTAGAAGTGCACTCATCTCAGTAAGAGGGAGATGGGGAGGAGGGCACTGAAGCAAGAAAATCTTACCCAAAAAAGCTCAGCTCAGTGAAAAAGGAGTAACAAGTCTGGGTTCCCCAAAGGACAAAGATATACCCTAGATCTCAATTTACCTGAGGCCAAGGAAGTATCACCTGGAGACACAACAGTTATCTATGACCAGGAACTCAGTTCAAGCAATTCCCTGAAGATAGAATGATGTTAGTGACTATCGGAGGGTCCTGGGGCTGGCCTTACCTAGCATCATTTCCTCTCAATATCCCAAAGCCTGGAATGGATAAGGCAGGGAACCATGAGTTATTGGAAAGGTGTGGTCTGTGGGTGTCTTCTGAGAAGGGAGAAGTTAACATGGACCTGGGCATCTGAGGGTAGGTAGCAACAGTGAACAATGGAATGCTTACAAGTTGGGATGTAAGAGCTTCCCTGGTTCAAAAGAGGCAATGTTCCTTATTTCCTCCTAAAGGATCACAGCAGGTAGAAGAATCAATAGACACAAGCCTACATACTTTCACTCTCAGGATTTATTTTTGTTTGTGAAATTGAAAGCTTTAAGCCATAACAAAAGGAGAGATTAGCAGATTTTTTTTTTTTTTTCATTCTCAGAGCAGGGCAGTTAATACTGAATGTCTTGGTAATAGTCTTTCTCCAACCTATGGCTTTTTGACATCATTTAGTCAATGTTGTAAAACAGATATAGAAAAAAGAAATGCTAAATTTTAGTTGTTAATAAAAGCTATCTGATTTTGCTATGCAACTACAGGTGTAACAAGTAATTAGTATATAGAACACTGCTTATGGTATCACAGTCTATGCCTGTATTCCATGAAATTCTTAAACCCAGCTTTCTTTTTCCTGAATTGTCTGTGACAGCCCCAGTAAAGGGAAATATTATAAAGTAGTAGTCACATGCATTTCATTTACATAGTTTCAACAATTCATGTGGATAAAAGAAAATCACCAGCACGGAAACAGAGGAAAAGAACAATAAAAATATGTGAAGAAATAAATAATAACTATTAATTTGTCTATTCAAGTTGTCAATTCATTCTGTTGGTCACCTTCAGAATTTATTCCGAAGACCATCTTTACCATTCCTGGTTGGAGGCACCGTCCCTTCCCTCCTGGATTACTGCAGTAATTTCCCCACTTCTACTCTTGCCATCATACAGACTAAATCAACAAACCAGCCTTTATTTTATTTATTTATTTTTTAACAAACCAGCCTTTTAAAGTGGAAGTCATGTGCTTGAAACTTTAATTCTCCAGTGATTTCCCCCTTTCAGTGAGAATAAAACACAGATGCCCCCCAAGACTTCCTACAGCCTCCAGGAGTTTTACTATCTGACCTACTCACTACCACAGCCCTCTTGCTAACTCTGCTCCAGCCAAACTGACATCGCTTTTATTCATCAAACATTCCTGACTTATTTTTTCATTGGATCATTCACATGCTTGGAAAGCTCCTGCCCAGATACATGCATGGATACCTCTGACAGCTCTACCCCTGTGTCAGAAA
>NW_027700427.1:0-346 GCF_054177405.1 Leptonychotes weddellii | reverse complement strand
GGCCCCGCCTGCTGTCGCAGGGGATTAGGGGCTGCATGACCCTGCCCTCCCGGAGTTGGGCCGGCTGCCGAGAACACTGGAGTCCCAGGGAGGACAGCCCCATCCAGGGTAATCTCCTGTGGGGAAGGGCATGGCCGGGGGAGGGGGGGGGGCGGGTTGCAGAAAGACCACAGTTCAAATCTCACCCCTTATACAAGGAGAGAGACCACGTCACGCCCACTGGGATGGCAAGAGGCAAAAACACAAGCAGTCACCAGCGCTGGTGAGGACGCGGAGCGACTGGAACCTTCACACACTGTGGGCGGGAACCCCAGATGGGGCAGCACCGCGGAGACGGTGTGGCAGG
>NW_027700426.1:0-346 GCF_054177405.1 Leptonychotes weddellii | reverse complement strand
GCATCCCCCTCGTCCCCCCCCCAGCCCTTGCAGCATGGAGTCATCTGACTCACTGCTGGTTTTGCCGGGCAGCACGTGCTCACACATGCTGCAGTGTGTGCCCGAGCTTCCTGCCCTCTTGCGGCTGAGCGGTTCCGGTGCGTGCCTGGACCACACTTTATGGATCCGTTCATCATTTGGTGGACACTTGTGTTACTTCCACTTTTTGCTTATTATAAATAGCGCCGCTGTGAACACTGGTGTGGACGTGTGGTTTTGGTTGGGTTTAGGCATAGCCTGGGAGTGGAATTTCGTGTCCTGGGTCACACGGTAACTCTCTTTAACTGCTTTTTGATTTGTTTTCCAC
>NW_027700425.1:0-346 GCF_054177405.1 Leptonychotes weddellii | reverse complement strand
GAAAAATATAAGTGGAATAGAATCATGGTTGGTTTTTATTTTTAGAAGATTACTTCAGATCAGAGCCATGGTGCATGCAACTCAGGGAGGCACCATTCACATTGACCATTCAGCATTCATAGGAAGTCCTGCACCAGATACTATGCTCTGCTCCAGAGGATGGACCAGAGGTGATGACAGTGAAAACAAGACTGTCATGTGAAGAGAATGCATTGGTTGAGGCAAAAGATGACTGTGGCGCAGATTTAAGTAGAAAAAAAGTAATAAAGGGAAGTGGAAGCATTTGGGAGATATTAAAGAGGTGGAATTCATAATATATAATGTGTGATTATATATGGAAGCTGAT
>NW_027700424.1:0-346 GCF_054177405.1 Leptonychotes weddellii | reverse complement strand
GAGCAAAGCCAACCTGCACCCAGAGCCTTCGGCAGGGTCCCCACAGAAGCTGGCAGGGGCAAGGCAGCGTTGAGGCCCTAAGGTACCTTGAGGAGGTGGAGGGACCAGGTGGGTTGGGGAAGAGGGTCTGGCAGCAAGAGCAGGGAGGCCCGTGAGGAGAGGGGTGAGCACTTCCTCCTCTCCAGAGGGGGTCCTGGGTCAGCACCCGAAGAAGGCCTCCCAACATGAGGCTGGAGCTCAGGCCACCAACACTGCCTTGAAACATTAGTCAGGGGTGTTGGAGCCTCAGGCTGGCCGAGCCACTAGCCCTCCTAGGCTAGGTATCTTGGGCCACCACCTACAGGAC
>NW_027700423.1:0-346 GCF_054177405.1 Leptonychotes weddellii | reverse complement strand
TTTTTTTAACTAACAGCATCTATTTATTACTTTTTGTCAAAGAATGTGATATTGATTATTTCTGCTTCTCACACGTGTTAAATTTATTTTGTGACCCAAATGAATCTTTAAGCACGCCTAGACCCTGTATTAGAATGTGTGTTGTCATTTTTAAAAATGTAGATTTTCATCTATATTGTATTAATTCTTCTCTAGCCATTGTATAGTTTAGATTCTTCTCACTTTTTTTTAATTTGTTTCTTTGTTTTTGTATACTTGCTCTCATAAACTGAGATTGGTGCATTTAAGTAATTCACTATAATTACATTTTTTTTCTTCTTCTCCTAATAGTTTTTCAATTTTTAAG
>NW_027700422.1:0-346 GCF_054177405.1 Leptonychotes weddellii | reverse complement strand
TGCAGCCACAGAAAGAATCACTGTGGATCCTCACGTGTGCCAGAGCCTCTCTCACATCTCTCTGCTTTGCCACATTATTCGCTCTGCTTGTGCCTCCTGTCCACATCTGTCCAGTAACCTCTATACTTCACCCACTTTGTCTAAAAATGTGCAGGAGGAGCTTCCACTTGGGGAAGACCTTCTTTTTTTTTTTTTTTTTAAAGATTTTATTTATTTATTTGAGACAGAGAATGAGAGAGAGAGAGCACATGAGAGGGGGGAGGGTCAGAGAGAGAAGCAAGCTCCTTGCCGAGCAGGGAGCCCGATGCGGGACTCGATCCAGGGACTCCAGGATCATGACCTGAGC
>NW_027700421.1:0-346 GCF_054177405.1 Leptonychotes weddellii | reverse complement strand
ATGTGCTCTGGTAAGCGCTGTGAATTGTGCAAGACTGTTGAATCTCAGATCTGTACCTCTGAAACAAATAATGCAATATATGTTAAGAAAAAAAAAGAAGAAGGTAGCGGGAGGGGAAGAATGAAGCGGGGGAAATCGGAGGGGTAGACGAACCATGAGAGACGATGGACTCTGAAAAACAAACAGGGTTCTAGAGGGGAGGGAGGTGGGAGGATGGGTTAGCCTGGTGGTGGGTATTGAGGAGGGCACATTCTGCATGGAGCACTGGGTGTTATGCACAAACAATGAATCATGGAACACTTCATCTAAAACTAATGATGTAATGTATGGGGATTAACATAAGAAT